>NC_090653.1:120792818-121092818 GCF_040937935.1 Hyperolius riggenbachi | reverse complement strand
ACATTGTACCTAGATCTTCCTGTTTGATGAAAGAGAAGCTTTTAAAGCAACACTATCAATACTCAAGTGTTCTAAAATGACAATGTACATATAATGTCAAAAAGTACAAAAATACAAATAAAGCAGATGTGTAAACATTTCCCTACGTTTCATGTTAAATATCAGAGGCAAAAGCTTTAATTCATTCTGTGTAGGATTTAGTTCTATTGGAACAAATCATTTGCAAAAGGGGTGTTTTCTTCAATGCACAGCCAGTGTTGTTTTTTTGCATATCAGACTACAGAGTATTTTTGTATTTTTCTCTGAAAGCAAAAAAAAAAAAAAAAAAAAACGGTGTCAGGTTTCACACACAATTACAAATGTTTATAACAAGTTACATTTCCTCTGCTCTCTTGTTGTCTGCTCAGTCAGCTGTCTGCTCAGTCAGAGACACAGGCAGCTGCCGGTGAAAGCTTTCTCACACACAGGGTTAACAGATGTAGTGTGAGTGAATCCCCCTCCCCTCATGGTTCACTGGGCCGTCAGATTTGGCATCAGGTAAGAGTGAAAGGAATTTGATACAGTAAACAAAAGAGAGCAGCATGTCAGGAACTCTCTCAATCCCAGGTTAAAAAAAACATGTTAATTGATAAAGTTCCTTTAACACTTGACCAATTCCCAAAATGGGTTCTTCCAGAACCTTTTGCAGCCAGCTATGTCTGTGTTGTGTCTGTGAGGACCCTGGCAGTCCTACACATGCTTTCAGCATTCTGTTACCCTTTGGTTGTGCTACTAACTGTCTATCTCACCATCAGATTCATTCTTATGGTTTTTTCACACCACTGCATTGTGTTTGTACTATACAGATGAAGCACAGGTACCTACTGCATTTTCCTACTTACTGCTGAAGTTTGGCAACTCCGGCACCCAAGTTAATTCATAGGCACCAGAATAGCCACATTTAGTATTGTGGACTATGTGGCACCCATTTTACTAGGTGGACGCTGGCACTCACATTACCTGCTTTCAGGGCAGTCTCCTATATTTGGTGCCTGACCTCATCAGCAGTAAACCCCTCTGTCTCTATGCACTGACTGACACTGAACGTAGTAGCTAGGCAGGACCATTGTGAGCTCCGTTTTGTTCATTAGGGATTCATATTCTGCATTGAAAATTGGCACTTCCGGATTTTCTCTCAGAAATCGGAAAACAGAAATTGGATTTCTGCAGAAACCGCAACTCAGTAATTTTAGCCCAGTCAGAACTCAAAAGGATTAGACCAATCAGAGAATGCAGAATCAACTCAGAAGTATTTGATCAATCGGAGAATGCAAAAAATGACAAAAAAAGATTCCTCAGAAATATGATTTATGCAAAAATACTGCATTACCACAACTTGTTCATTTTAGCCCAGTCAAAGAACTCGGAAGTATTTGGCCAATCAGAGAATGCAAAAAAAAAGAAGAAAAGAAAATCGGAAAATCGGCAGAATTGATAATCGGCATTGGCAGAAAACGGAATTTCCGTAGAATTGGTAACTGACATTTCCAACCATCCCTATTGTCTATGTCCATTCATTATAACGGCTGTGGTGGTTACATGGAAAATATGCCTTCTGCTATGACAACATGGAGGGGCTCTAGCAGCAATATGGCAATCTAACTATCTTACACCCAGTGCATGCTTGCACAGAGGTGCTGTTCTCTTTGTACACACACACCAGCCGCATCTCATGATACAAGCACTGACGTTGTTAAGCATCAGAGCTTACCTAAAAATATTAAATTTCATTACAGAAATTATTTACATTTTTAATTTTACATGGGAAAACTACAATACACATTTAGTCACCGGTAATGTTCAAAGTATAATTTCCCCAATCATCATAAAATTCTTTAAAAGTAGGCAAGCTATGTTTCTGAGTGTCCTTTTATGGTGCATTGCATAGGGAGCATTTGGGAGCAAACATGTGAGAAGGAATCATTCACATTACAGTGATACACGGCACGCCATAACCGCTAACTATGTGAATGGATGCCTTGCTGGTGCAATAAACAGGATCCTAATAACACACTTCCAATTCATATTTCATCCAGTTAAAACGTAAACTGTTTGCAGATGATTTTAATGATCTAATGAGCTATTGTAAGCTAATTACAGTAGGGTTTTCAGTTTCTTTTACAGCATTTTAACAACTATAACTGCCAAATCCTCTCCGGTCTAAAGCGGCACCGAATTCCCTCTTAAATATTATGAGATCTCGCTGTGATTTTATTAACAGGCAAACGCTAGGGCTGAGAACCAAGAATGAATAGGCCTTTATTAACTACATGCTTGTTTTACTCAGGAAAGATGCCTTTTATTTAAAAAAAAAGATTTTATATTTGAATAACAGCCCGGGACTGGAATCTGTCTTGTTAAACTGCTAGAGAACGCTGACTAATCTTTATAGAACTGATATGCCCGGATAGATCAGTTCAGGAGAAATACAGCAGAACTCTGCTCGTAAAAAGCGAGCCAAATGACATCATGAAAAGATATGATTGAATCCAGATTTCATGTAAAATCTATTCGGTGTCTTGTACATGCAATGTAGACGCCAGCAGAGTCAATATGTTTGACTTCTCTTGATACCACTTCATCAATATTAACATGATGGTATTGGAAAGAAACCACTTTCCCTTATGTTATTGCAGTATCAGATAACAGCGCTGTTCTGCATGTGAAGTATTGGATGTTGTCAAAACAGGACTGCTGTGAAGGAGTCTTTTTTAATTAAAACACATATTATGTGGATGTGGTGGGGTTTAAGAGAGCCTGTTACTTCATAAGTGAACGGAGAGCATGCAGCACCTGAGTATGTTTGTACAATGGATCATTTATGACCTCATGTGTCTCCAGAATGAATCACAGTTGTTAATAGAGGGGATTTTTTTTGTTTTGTTGAAGGAAAATGTTATGCATTCAGTTTAGCTTCTTATATTGGAAGGATTAGTGGCAAACCCCATTTCAGCTGGCCTATTTTGTTTTTATGGGCATATAAATCACTGTCTTTTCACAGTATGTTTAACTGAAACTGGCAAAATGGAGTGCCAGTGTTTGATGGTTTGTGTACATGAATGCTTTTGTGAATGCACTTTTGGATCAGAAATTGTATGTTTGCCTGCACTGATGAACACAGCCTTTTGTTGTCCTTCACCAGTGGTGAACCTACTGTATTACTTATAATGCTCAGGAGGACCTTTAGTCAAGGCCAGCTGGGCTGGGATGGGCACACAGAAGCAAGTTTAAAGAGAAACTCCAACCAAGAATTTAACTTTATCCCTATCAGTAGCTGATACCCCCTTTTACATGAGAAATCTATTGCTTTTCACAAACAGACCATCAGGGGGCGCTGTATGACTGATATTGTGGTGAAACCCCTCCCACAAGAAGCTCTGAGGCCCGCGGTACTTTTGACAGTTTGCCACAATGTAACAAGGTTCACAGACAGGAAATAGCTGTTTACAGCTGTCTCCAACAGCCAAAACAGCTAGGAGCAGCTACATAACCTGCCCACAGTAAAAATGTCACCATGTAATAAATGTCAGAATGTAAATCGGGGAGAGGAAAGATTTTACAATGAGCAAACACTGACTAAATCATTTATACATAATAATTGTAAAAATTAAGCACTTTTTTTATTATACTATTTTCACTGGAGTTCCTCTTTAAGTGCCTATGCACAGTTGCGCGTGTCTATGTACTTGTGCTGATGTTTGGAAATTACATGTGAACCCAAGTCTTTGTGGTGTTTCCGGAAATCCAGCTTTGGAGACAAGTGAAAACAAATGTAGCAAACAAAGATATGGGAAGAAAGATTTACTGGGCTAATCTCCCTAAAGGTACCTTCTTTTTGTTGTTGCAAATAACGGATCTGTTGTCTACTTCTGTTTTAGGTAAGTATGCTAAGCAGATCCTGTACTAGAACTGATTTGGCTTTGGGGCCTCTGTATTTGAATTCCCAGCTGTTACATTATTATACAGTAAGTATTCCTTGCTAAGGAATAGTTGGGAAGAGGAGTCCAGAGGTATTCTGGCTCTCAAGCAACCAGAAAGCAGTCTTTGCCATGAACAAACCATTGTGATGTTGGGATAAGGGTCTGTGCAGCATAGTCTCTAACAGGAGCTTTGCAGACTCTCACAACAGTCATTACACAGGAGGAGGATGACCTTTGTTACACCAGTTTTAATGTTTGGTGCAAATGTAAGGTGCTAAGATACACAAACTGAAACTACATAATCAAGTGACATGGACTACTGACACACAGACTTGCCAGGCCAATTGGAAAGTGTGACTACTGTTAGACTCCATATTAGATGCTTTGAAGACCATAGTCTCACTCTACTGTATACCTGTAATATGTTACCATTTGCTGTCTAATTAGGCCACAAAATTGTTTCCTATACATGTGAAAGTGAACCTGAACCGAGTCAAATTATAAAAAAAAAACACATGATGTAACGGCAAATGAATATTAACCAGAAGCTCACCATTTTCTTCTAAAGGGAGCCATACATTAGCCGACCAACCAACCAATCGACCATCCAATTCGATTATTATAATCGAATTGGATGAAAATTGGTGCTGCCAAGTGCATGCCCGACCGACAAAGTGACCAATTTCGGGACAGAAATTGGCCACGTGATCGATCGCACATGCTGGAAAATGTCGGGCTTAAGTTGGTTGGTCCGGTGCTCGGTAGTACGGCAGCCGAACTGCGAACGAGCGATGAGATGTCAAAACCCCCGCCGCTGACGCTGCAATGTATAAATGCATGTAGTGTGTGTGCATTTATGCATTACCTGTCCGGTGTCAGCCTCCACGCGGGCTCCGTCTGTCTCGTCAAGTTCCGCATACACGCTAGTGGCGCATAGCGTCTGACGTCAGACGCTATGCACCGCTAGCGTGTATGCGGAACCCGGAACCCACACTACATGCATTTATACATTTTGGGGGCAGCGGCCGGGTGGACACGGCGGCTCAGTCAATTCCCTGATGATTTCATGCTGAAATCGGACGGGAATCGGCCTGTAGTGTATGGGCAGATTCGACTAGAGACAAATTTATCTCTAATCAGAATCAATTAGAGATAGATTTGTCTCTTGGTCGAATCTGCCCATAATTGTTCTAATGTATGGCCTTTACAATGATTCCTTCCAATTCTGACAAGATCTTGTCAGATTTGTCTCTAAGAAAGCTGAAAGCCTTAAATGGCCTTAACTGACAGCAACTATATTAGTTAATGTCAATTATAACTAAAAGGACGCCTGATGTGCAAGGTAATGTCCATGTTTCTCTATGGCTCAGGCGATATTACTGGTTAATGGAGTGCTGACCCAGAAGCTGTTTCTTGATTTATAGACTCAAGCATTTTTTAAAGAGGTTTTTTTATCATATATTTTCATAATTAGGGATAAAAGTAATACATGTGATTAGGAATGGTCAATGACATGCAAATAATTTTGAGTTGATGCAGGATTATGCAAATGCTGTATAAAAATGTATGCAGCTTGAAAATGGACCAACCAAATTTTACCCTAGCAGGACTTGATTGCCTCATTTTCAAGCTGCAGAAATTTGCATACAAAATTTGCATAATGCTGCATCAACTCAAAAATATCTGCATCTCAATGACCATCCCTACATGTGATACATTGGTTCGATTTTTCAAATGTTACAATCAGTCAGGAAAATTGATTGTAACATTTGAATTGAAAAGAAATATAAAAAAAATGTATCCTGTGGGGCCACCTTTAGAATTGCTTCAAGTGTCCTACACAGTTCTCTTACATTATTCCACACCCTGTTGCATTCACATACACACTCGCTTATGTATTTGTGTAGTATTGGGCAAGTATGTGAAAACCCTTACTCCTTACAGTTACACAACTAGATGAGAGATTCAGCTCAAATTATTAATTGTGATATACCATATTTGATGAATATAGAGATTTGCAATAGAGTTCTAGCATGAAAGCAAGTCCTGCTGTCAAAGTTCAGACCTTAGAAATGACCGCAAGAGATTTTCATACATGTCAGTGTACCTGCTTTCAGTTATCTACCATCACCGATCACCATAACACAAAAAGAGGCATACCAGAGTCCTCCAGACTCAAGTAATGATATCTATAAGTGTTTAGATCATCCAACCCCAGCTCATCAGATATCTGGCAAATCTTAGTGCAGTCATCCACTAACCATTAATTTATAGCTCCATCTTCCATATTCAGTGTTGTCACATCATGGGAACAGAAATAAAAATCTGCTTTTATGTGCAAAACATTAAAGGTTTAAATCTTTAAAACATCAAACCAGTTAACAAACGCATACTCACATAAGGATCTGAGTCCAATGAACATATAAACATATGTCAAACACTGTTGCTGCTTTGCCAGTGTCCACCCTGACCTTCAAGTTTCAGTAATGCACTTCCTCAGGGGCTATCACTAGACACTCCTCCCCTTTAGCCTGGAGGATATGACATCTATGGTTTCCAAAAACTGTTTCATTTTCTGCTTTGTCAGATCATATGACAGTTTAACTCCAACCTAAATTAGTTTGGGCTCTGAGAAGGTGGCTGGGGTTTAGGTTAATGTTTACATGTATGACTTCTTGCCTGCATGATGTGATTTTAACTTTCATGTGTGGATGCAACAACAAACAATGTCTACATTTGTTAGATCGGATTGTTTGTTTGGTTTTTTTAGCATAGAGTCAGGGCCGAGCCGAGGCATAGGCTGGAGAGGCTCCAGCCTCAGGGCGCAGTGTGGGAGGGGGCACACAATTCATTCAGCTGTCATTGCTAATTGTGTATGAAGCAGAAAGAAATAAGAAAATAGGATACATAGCAGTGACTGCAAGCCAGATAAATAGATATTAAGGTGTTGGGGAGGTTGTGGGCCCTGTGGCCCTCTTAGTCTAATAGCAATCAGTGTGTGACGGCTGGGATGGGAGGGATGGAGGGGCGCATTTTGGTGTCTCAGCCTTGGGTGCTGGAGGACCTTGTCCCTGCTCTGCATAGAGTATATGTCACATATAACCATCATTTTCCTTATAGGCAATGCTGTGATACAGATCTTTTTGCTTAGTAAACAGTAGGTTGGTCATAGTACAATAATGCTCAAAGGCAATTTTAATTGTCTAAAATATTAGTTCTTGAATGCTTCCTGCAGGTTTTCCAATAGAAACAAGCTGCTTGGCTACCTATTATGTGTTCTACTGTATGGAGGGAAGGGGAAGGGGTTCGGGCATGGGTGAGTGATCTGTGTGGAGGGATATAACAATAGAAATTAGGCATGCTCTTCTAATATGCCCAATCACTAATGAGCAGTCATTGGGCAATGCGGGTTTCCTGCCCACACATTGAAAAACTACCTGAGGTGATCATGAGCCATGCAAGTGTGTATGGACCTTAATAAATTTCACTCAGAGACTGTTGGGAGACCCAAAACTGCATAATCATATGAGTAGAGACACACAATATAGGGAGGAACATCGGAGATTGTTCATTCATAATTGCTTATATTGACTGACAAACCTCTGGAGCAACATTACATTGATCTGAAACTACATGATAATATTAGCATAGACAATTGCATTTCTTTACCATGTTATGCAATTACTGTATTGGAAAGCTGTATTTTCCTTTGCAAGAAATTAAATTAATGGAACATTGGATTTTCACTGAATATTATTAACTTCCTAAGTTCATTCTGGTAAAAAAAAGAAAAAAAAATCTATTCCAAGTTGGTTAAATGTACAGTAGATAAAACAGAGGACAGAAAACTGATATCTAAAAGCATAGTCTCTGTAGACATATGTTCTAAGATAATGTGTATTTCAATTTTAATCCTTTTAGAGCGATGTATGAAACCACATTGTTCATTATTCTACATCCAGGGGACGAGTTGTGTCTTATTCTATCTGTACTTAATAACTTTTTCTTTTAAATTGTTATCTTGACATTAAAGTGAAAAGGAACCTTTAGGATATAAATTAAAAATGGAAGGGGGGGGGGGGGCAGCGAGGTTCACCATTTGATCTTTCGGGTGACCCCAAGTGGCAGAGGCCATCACTGTTGGGCGCCTCCGATGAGTTTCATTCAGCTTGTGTATGGGATTTTAGTGTGGGAATGTAAAAAGCCAAGACCTGCAACCCCATCCTTCTCACATTTGCCTTAAAGGATACCCGAGGTGACATGTGACATGATAAGATAGACATGTGTATATATAGTGCCAAACTCACAAATAACTAGGCTGTGTTCCTTTTTTTCTTTCTCTGCCTGGAAGAGTTAAACATCAGGTATGCAAGTGGCAGTTTCTATCTGGGTCAGGACCGGGTCAGACTATAGCATAACCCTCAGTGATAAGTAATTACAGCCATAAAATACTTTTCTGTCTGTAAATGGCTTTCTGGAGCAGGAACGAGATAAAAAGGGTCAATAATTCATAGATTTGAGCTCTAGCATACTTCAATGAAGGTGTCAAAACTTAAAAACTAAAAAACTAGATTTAAATATAAAATATAAAATAAAATTGTGGGATACCTAAAAAAGTTTATTTTAGGAGGAGGAAGATAGCTACAATTGTTTTTCTCATCAGTTTATTTTCACCTCGGATGTCATTTAAATCATTTCCATTACATTGTCTCTGTTTGGAAAATGCTTGATTTGATTACTTTGGGATTTAAAACAATTGATTTTTAGATCAATTTAATAGAATTTCCCATTATGCACAAACAGATATTTTATTTTATGTTTTACTTTGATTGAGATTTGTCATACATTCATTCAAAATTGATTGAGATTTGTCATCAATTCTTTCAATTATTTTATTGAATAATTGTTCAAATTGAAAAACATGGTTATATTGCATATACTGTATATGTATTGTTTTATACCTTATCATCTTATTCATAGTGCTAGGCTATCACTGATAGATTTATGGAATATCATGTAAATTGTGATCCTTCTCATATTGATCATTTACCTGCTTTACCACCTTGCACTAGTACACATTCAACCAGCTTTCAGCATGTAAGAAATATGATATTGCTGAAAATATTGTATCAACAATGGGATATTAATAAAGACAACAATAGTGACTTCTCGTAAGTTCTAGGTGGTCACTTGGCAAAGAAATACACATCAACAACAGTTTAAATAAAGTTTATATTGCATGTGATATTTGCGATACAGGTACAGATATTGCTGAGTTACAGAAAACAAGATTTACAGAGCAATTGGACTGTATAAACACATAAAGCTTAGGAAACAATGCCCACAATGTATACATTAATATATAACATTAGTGCAGCTTCCCAATATATCCTAAAATACAACCCACAATACACAAAACTATTACATCTTACCCAGCCAGGAGAACCAGAAGCTCCAGCAGCAGATCAAAGAAGACAGCCCCTAGAAGCCGCATGCTCAAAGACTATATCCTTCTTGACTCCACCCCCTTACCACACATCACTTCCCTTTGAGGAGGCTTAATGTCATTGGCTGAAAGGATGCTTTTCAGCAGATTTAAACTTTATCTCCGCCTTAAGTCAGTTAGAAGGAAGTGAAGTATTTTGTCTGAGTAACATGTGCTCATGTGCTCTTTCAAACAGCCCAATCCTTACAATCCCCCACTTGAAGGTGATCGAAATTTATGAGGGAACCTTCACCAAAATGTAACAGTCCGTAGATCCACAAATGGGATTAATTTGAATTCCAATGTCCATATTTAGCAATCTTATACACAGTTACATAATCTTGTGGACCTTTGACTGCATTTACAAAAAAACATCTCCAGGGTGAAGATACTCATAATGAGTGCGCATGGGGCTTTCAACTTTTGCTGAATCTGATTAACAATTTTAGTGAAATCTTAGTTAAGGTATGGTCTGCATATGGTAACTGTACATTTAATTATTTTACAGTCTCAATTGTGCTTTCTGTAGCAAAACATCTGTACTAGTGCAAACATCCCCCACTTGACTATATGCAAACCGCCATCAACCCAGTAAAAGGAATAAAAGAAAAACTGTTGTGTGCTTTGCAGTTTCAGGTTAATGCAAAATACCTGACAAAGCCCACATGAAAAACAAAAACTTCATATTGAACATGCCTTTCCGTATGTTAATTTTTATAACCAACCTTAAATTACAAATTTTAAGACATGCTAAATCTGGTTCACCCGAAATAAATTGTTGCCTTTGCAAAAAGCGAAATTCAAAAACATTTCAATGGCCAGCAACCTCTACTATAGTAAAGTAATGAAGGCAGCCCATTCAAATTTACATAGCTACAGTCAGAATACCTGAAATCCACAAAAAGTAATTTAGAATTTAACTTTTCTGACTGTAGATAAAACTATCAATTTAATTAGAGGCTTATTCCTAACTCTAAAAATATGTTAGGGTCCTCTTTATACATAAACACCTACATAGACAGACAAACAACAAAACACAGCTGGGATCTTCTTTTGTTCCTCAGTTTCCTATGAAACAGAAACTGAAAAACCATTATTAACATTTGACAAAGTTCCCTCTGGGAAAACTGTGTTCGGGAATGTTCCTCATTGTTCTACATTCCAGTATCTCCTTTATTTCACGGACCTCCTGAGCAAATTTCACTCAAAGCCAACTTAGCTCAGCTTGTAAGTGCTCCTTCTGTGCTATAAAAACTCTGTAAGGAACCCAGGCCCTATACTGGCTCTTCTGCCTGTTCCCCCACCTAGGAGAGTACACCTCAGTTTCTCTCCTCCTGGTAAGGAATTTATTATCTCTGAAATAATTCTGTCTGTCTCTCCCAAGTGACAGGCAAAACTGTTTTATGTGGCCATGCTCCCCACATTGGAAGCACCGCCGGGACTCATGCCTTCTCTGGGGCTTATTCACTATATGTACAGCTCTGTCCCTTACAGGCTGCACAGCAAAAACTCTATTGAAATGTCTCTTGTGCTGCACTGATGATTTGAAAGGGTTCCTTTTCAAATCATCTCTTGGACTCTCTAAAGTCCTGTTCCCCTGAATGGGCCTTGCTAGGGCAGGCTTATCCTGCTTACTCTCTGGCACCTCAAAAACTGAAGAACCACTGCATTCAGAAGAACTACTATAACCAGCATCACTTTCCCTTGGACACTGTTTAACTGCTTCACTACTGGAGGACACAGACAATGCTTCCAACTTGCATCGTGCATCCTTCAACTGCTCAGTCAGACCTGCATTCTGGCAAAGCAATCTTTTATTTTCTTCAATAATTTGTTGCTGGATAATGGCAACAACATTGGCCTCTTCAGCAGCAACAGTTAAACTGGAGACTGCACGTTGTAAGTCTTTTACATTGTCCTTTAACCTCTGAACTTCCTTTTCTAGGTTTGATTTTTGTTCAACAACACCCCTGTATCGCTCTGCTATCCACTGCGCTGCAAAAATAAGCATACAGTAGCTTTGCCCTCCTTTTTTTTCAACTTCTTATTATTTATCATATCATACACATACATCTGGACACACTTCCATGGATCTACAGAGCTTTGCAATATATTCACAATGCCTTCTTGATCTTTCACTTTAGTCTTTTCCACAAGCAACAGTTGCACAGAGGTCTCCATTTTGTTTACCCCTAAACAAGAAAATGCCCAGTCTATTCAATTCAAGGACTTTGGTCTCTGTACCAAACAATAGGCAAAGTTTACACTAAAACTCCCAGGCTACCTCACCACATGGCTGCTTGCTCAAATTCCTCTCAATATATCTGCAGTATAACATCAATATCAGACCTAAAACACAAATCCAACATGCAACTTTATACAGTTATTAATATACTTCCCTGCCAAATCATAACACACCTCCTACCTGCCGCTCGTCATTTCTGTAAGAAATTCGATATTGCTAAAAATATTGTATCAACAATGGGATATTAAAAAAGGCAACAATACCGATTTCTCGTAAGTTCTAGGTGGTCGCTTGGCAAAGAAATACACATCAACAACAGTATAAATAAAGTTTATATTGCATGTGATATTTGCGATACAGGTACAGATTGGAAATGGCCCGAACGGTTCGCCAGCGAACGGTTCCCAGTGAACTTCCAGGGTTCGCGATCCTGGAGAACCGCAAACTTTTCCAGAAGTTCGGTTCGTCCCCATAGTGCATCATGAGGGTCAACTTTGACCCTCTACATCACAGTCAGCAGGCACATTGTAGCCAATTAGGCTACACTCCCTCCTGGAGCCCCATCCCCTTTATAAAAGGCAGGCAGGCAGGCAGCATCAGGCATTGGACTCACTCGCGTGCCTGCAGTAATTAGAGAAGGGAAAGCTGCTGCAGACTCTAATAGGGAAAGCTTAGTTAGGCTCTGGTAGGCTTGTTAGCTTGCTCCTTGCTGATTCTTATTGCTAAAAAAGCACCCCTCAACTGCTCTTCTGAGAGCTAATCTTGTTCTTGTGATCTATTTTTTTGTGTGTGTGTGTCCCACTGACACTTGTGCTGCATAGACAGCCTTGGTAATTCTTACTGTGTGTGCCACTGCCAGGCCCAGCACATTCAGTGACTACCTGTGTGTGTGACAGGTGCACATTGTAATACCCATCATTGCATATACCTACCTGTTGTTCACTTCAGTCAGTGCACCCACCTACCCACGTGAGCGCACGCAGTGTCACTGTGCCTGTCCGGTACCTGTCTGTGTGTGACAGGTGCACATTGTAATACCTATCACTTCATATACCTACTACCTGTTGTTCACTTCAGTGCACCCACCTACCTACGTGAGCGCACGTAGTGTCACTGTACCTGCTTGCTACCTGTGTGTGTGTGACAGGTGCACATTTGTAATACCAGTCATTGCATAATTGTTCACAGTACCTGTGTGACCGCACACTGTGTAATATACCAATCCGTGCATACCTGTTAACTGCACCTGTGTGACAGCTGCACATTGTATTGTAATACCAGTCACTGCATACCTTTCACTGCAAACTTGATCAGTGTCATATACAACCGGACCTCCAAAGTCCTCCTGTATTGTTATTTTTTGTCACTACCTCGGGACTTGCATGCCATGCCTGCTGCCTTCCTTGGATGTGTGGTGGTAGCCGTTTCTCAGGCTCCAACTCCGGACCGGAATCGAACCCTGACTTGCCGGACATACGCTTTCTTTAACAATGGTAGAGAAATGTTATATGTTAGACCCCTTGAAACATCTTTTCCATCACTTTTGTGGCCAGCATAAATGTTTCTAGTTTTCAAAGTTCGCCTCCCCATTGAAGTCTATTGTGGTTCGCAAAAGTTCGCGAACCGAAAATTGGAGGTTTGGGCCATCTCTAATGACCACACAAAAAGAGCAGTTGATGCCCATTAAGCTGCAAAAGGTTCCAAAGGTCAAAGAGTTTTGGCTGGATAGTGTAATGGTTAAGGGCTCTGCCTCTGACACAGGAGACCTGGGTTCAAATCTCGTCTCTGCCTATTCAGTAAACCTGCACCTATTTCAGTAAGGAGTTTCTTGGGCAAGTCTCCTTAACACTGCTACTGCCTACTGAGTGCGCTCTAGTGGCTGCCTCGCAAGCGCTTTGAGTCTGACAGGAGAAAGGCGCTATACAAATACTGCTATTATTATTATTATTATTATTATTGATGCCACCAACCAATAGTCATACAGAGTGAGTACAAATTGAGGAAAATCAAGACCATTGTTACCCTACCCAAAAATGGTCAACTATCAAAGAAAACTCCAACCACAAACCCTTAAGAGTCTCAGAAGTTACAAAGGAACCCAGGGTACTTCTAACTCATAAGTAACTGAAGACCTGTCTCACATTGGTGAATGTTAATATTTATAAGCTCACCATTAGGAGAGTGCTTAACAGCAGGTGTGTATAGCAGGGTAGCAAGAAGAAAGTCACTGCTTTACCCCAAAAATATTGTTAACCATTAGTGAAGAATGAACATCATGAAAGAACTCGCAGGCCTGTTCACAAATTTTACAGTGAAAATGTACATACCAACTGTTCGCGGTGAGCCCCATTGACTTTAATGGCAGGTAAACGTTTAAAACCTTTGGGGCATCTCTGCAGCCACAATTTCTTTAAAAAAGGTGTACGAAGTGTCCATAAAATGGACAGTGGCATGGCAGAGAGGAATCAATGAGAAAATAGTTGCACAAAAATATGTATTTTACTTAACTTTAATGGTTTATTTTAAGTGAGTCAATGGCTGCCAAATTTAGCAGTTAATAGGAGGGTTCCATTGTGGGGAAGAGCCCCTTGTCCATGGATTGAACAAGGACTCTGGGGGAGAGGGAGAGGCTTGGCCCCCCTCTCTTCCTGAGCCACCCCCTCCATTCCATGGACCATGTCCTTAACACTGCAAATTTGGTGGTTCAAGCATGTATGCCGTCTTTACTATTAACTGCTAAAGCTGGCAGCCATTGACTTCAATTTTAGATGCTGACATAAATTTTGAACACAAAAATTCACAGTTAACGCGAATAGGTGAACACTCATTGTCTACTGGGAACTGTTTGCTGGGGAACAAGTTTGTCATTCACTATTGACGCTAAAGGTCCTGTGGACAAACTTGAAGGATACTGGAACAATGTATTATAGCATAAGAACCTTATCCCATCTATGAAACATGGTGGTGTGAGTGGTCCAGTTTGAACCGTTTTGCTGTACCTGCGCCAGGATGGTTTTTCATCCTTATTGATGGAACAAGGAATTCTGAACTATACCAGAACATTTTAAAGGAAACTGTTAAAGCATCCATTTCTGAAATGAATCTCAAGAGACAATGGGCTTGATCCAATTCACTTTTTCTCTTAATTTTTCTCCTTGGGGATAATTTTTCATCTACTGTTTAACTAAATAACTTTTGCACGCTGCAATTGAAAAAGTAGCAAAAATTAGGTGGAAAAGTACTGTCAGGTATTGTTGTGCTTGCTAGTGGCTTAGAAGGCATTTTATTTATAATGTGAAAATATCACATAGGAGAAAACACACAAATGGTTCTACCAAAGAATAGATACAGAAGAAAAAAATCAATGTTCTGTAATTATTATTATTTTGGATTCATATAGCCAAATTAAAGTCCTAACCTTATTCCAATTTATATGTTGTGGAAAGAAGAAAAGTTATTCTGTATTAGGGAATAGGCTAAAATGTCTGAATGTGCAAGCCTGATAAACAGTTACCACACGTATAGTTGTAGTTATGATTTTCTTCATCCACTTTTAGGACCTGTTTGAAAAATCAGATAATGGTTTAGGTCACGCTTATATAAAAATATAGCACATTTTAAAGGGTTTGCACACTTTTAACGTGAACCCGAGGTGAAAATAAACTGATGAGATAAACAATTGTATTTATCCTCTTACTCTTTAAAATAGTTTTTATAGATATCCCATAGTTTTATGTTAAGTTTAAACATTTACAAAGTAGATTGAATGTTTTGTTGCCTCTGCTCATTGCCAGCCTAATAAGTGTCCCAGAGTTAGAAAAAGGTCAATAGTTTATGTATTTTATCTCCCTCTGCTCTCAGTTGTATTCTGCCAGGAAAACTTTTATGGTTGTAATTAGCTTATCAGTGATGTTTACTATAATCTGGACAAGGTACCTAAAAGACAGAAGTTGTCACTTCCACGCCTAAAAAATAACGACTTCGGGCAGCAAAATGAAGCAAGTA
The DNA here is from genome assembly GCF_040937935.1 of Hyperolius riggenbachi. Taxonomy (NCBI): domain Eukaryota; kingdom Metazoa; phylum Chordata; class Amphibia; order Anura; family Hyperoliidae; genus Hyperolius; species Hyperolius riggenbachi. The sequence continues at coordinate 121,077,124 of NC_090653.1, read as the reverse complement.
AAACAGCCTGGTTATTATTATGTTTTATACTATGCATACACATGTTTATCTCATCATATCGCATGTCGCCTCGGGTACACTTTAAGCACCACTGTAGCTGGAATTTTCTCACGGAAAATGAAGCATTGCTTTAAGATGTATTTGTAATTTATGATGCTTTCCATATATTTATATTTATAACAATGAGAACAGCTTTTCTCTTGCAGTTAGTAAATAGAACAAGCAAGGTCTCCTTTTTGCTAACAGTTGGGGATATTCCCAGGTATGTGGGAGGCTGACTGCACTCTTCTTTGTTAGTATGTTTCCTCTGCTGGAGATCTTTCATTAGCCTTATTTTTCTTTGGCAACATTCATAGGTATTGTGCAATTACTATTGGAAATATTTGATACAATCATGCCATAATACAGAGCTGACATGCCTGCATCTTTGTACCTCTTTCTGTGGGAATCTGCGAAGCTCACTGCACATAGTACTGTAGTTCTATACATGCATTAAAATCTTTTCCTGATTTGTTTGCCCAAGTAATAGTGATTAATTATCCATAATTGCATGGCAATCTATCTACATTAAAGTGGTCTGAAACTTAGCATTTCTTCTTTGCTCTAAAAGATTCCTTACAGCCTTAAACCTACTAGCACAAAAAAATTGTAGCAGAACAGCATTCAAACAGATAAACACAGCACTTTGTCCTGCAGTGGAAAGCTCCTTCAGCTTGTGATCCACATCCGAAGAGGCGATAACATTATTTTTTATTACATTGCCCTGTTGTTACATTCTGAGATGTGCTGAGAAGGAGCTCTCTCCGCTTCTAACATGCACACAGTTTAGCGCTCACTAGAAGATTTTAATATATAATATAAAGCAGCTTGAATTAAATACAATGACGGATTTCTGAGCAGATAAACTGTACTTTGGGAACGTGTAATTTGTAAATGGACAATATTACTTGTGCACAAAAGCAAATATGGTAAATGTATGGGTAATAAAAAGGAGGAAAACACATTTTTATTAAATGTTGCTTCAGAGTTTAGACCACTATAAATATCCTCTACTCTAATAGTTACATTTTTAAGTACGTTTTTTTGTATATATTATATACATAATGTTCAGTGTAGATATGGATAATTTGTCTACCCATTAACATGATTTGATTAATTTTTTCTGGATCTTACAATTAATTTATATGAACATATTGATTCACTGTGACACCCCTTGGCCTGACTGAACTGGAGGAAAAAAAGCTGATTATCTGATTGCTTTTTTCCCACTGTAATAGAACCGTGGGTATGTATACATGTAAAAAGAGCGCCACAGTAATCTGAGCACCGGGGATAGCCATTAGTAGAATATTGGTAAAATTACCTATATTATACTATTGGGCAATAGGTTATATGATAGTACAATAGCAATAATATTTACCAACATTTTACTATCCCTAAGACCTTAGTTAATTATATTCTCACTTGAACCCTCTCTCTATCAATGGCTAAACCTCTGCTGATGTCTGCGGCGTCTTCTCTGCTAAAAAAAAAAAAAAAAAACCTCCAACATTAGCTTCACCACCTACAAATTATATTTATATAAATAATGGGTGCAACAGGTGCCCAAATTAGTCCCTGGGTGCTGTTTAGCTTCAATTAACATAGCAGCATATACGGTGCCCATTTTACAGAGGCACCGCGGGTGCTCAAATTACCTGCTTTGCATGAGTGCCTGCTAGGCCACATTTATACTTTTGTTTTCCCTCCTAGGCCCATATGCAATTCACTTTTTCTCCTAAGTTTTCTACTAGGTGATATCTTTTTTTTTTTTTTGCAATTTGTCAATAACATGCCTTTTAAACCACCAGCAAGCAAGAAAATACCATGTAAAGAATACACTTAGGGCTCGATTCACAAAGCGGTGATAACCCAGTTAAAGACTTTAGGCGTGATAACCATTTTTATCATGCCTAAACTCAGTTTAGGCATGATAAGTTTAGGCATGATAAGTTTAGGTGTGATAAGTTTAGGCATGCTAAGTTTAGATAAGTTTATTACGCGCGCAAAGTCCAGCACGCAAAGCAGCACCATTAAACTCTATGCAAAGTGCACCAGACTTTGCCAGCGCAAAACTTTTGATCAGCTGTGCACTGCGGTGCTAACCCAGTTGGTGCTTAAACTTATCACGCCTAAAAACTTATCACACCTAAACTTATCATGCCTAAACTTATCACACCTAAACTTATCACACCTAAACTTATCATGCCTAAACTGAGTTTAGGCGTGATAAAGGGCTTTTCACCACGGTGCTAACTGTTAGCACCGCTTTGTGAATCAGGCCCTTACTGTTCTTTTCCACCTACTTTTGGTACTTTTTGTATTGCAAGGGGCTAAAAAGTAATTTTTTTGAACATAAGATATAAAATGATCTACTAGGAGAAAACTCAGGAGAAAAAGATGGTGTAATGAATAGCGGAGATGCCGCCGCTTGGGAGAGCTGCATGGCGGCTATCTCCACGTCCAAGCCGGCGGCTGCTGCCGCGCAGCAGCTTGATGCTGCCTTGCCTGGTCCTTCTAGTGCACACAGATGGAGAACTACGCACGCGCGCGCCAGACGACAGGACCTTTATGCTGCTAGAAGGGGAGTCAGCTGATCATGCCAATCAGCTGACTCCAGCTATGCTCTGGATTGGCTGAGTGACTGGGGCGGCGCTGTGGAGCGCTTTTAGTATATATAGGTCTCGCTTGTCACTTGCAAGTTGTCTGCTGTTGTAAACATCTACGTGTGAGCGCTCAGACCTGAGTCAGATCCCACAGTGTGTTAGAACCAGCCGGAGCTGGGAATTCACACTGAGTCAGATTCCATTGATAGCTTTAAAGTACTATTGCTTGCTACTGTTTATGTGTTAGACTAGTTCCCAGGTGTTGAGACCAAGGACCTCACACCTAAGACTAGGAGATTGCTATATTGTTACTATCATCTGTTAGACTAGATCCCAGGTGTTGAGACCAAGGACCTTACACCTAAGACTAGGATTGAGAGAGATTTCTGTTACCTGTTATGACCTTTGGCTTTCTTGACTACTCTCCCTCAGGGAATCCCAGGCTGCAGAAGTGTTTGTATCTCCCGCTTCTCGGGAGATAATCTCTCCAATTACTTTTGCACAAAACACTATATCACATTGGGTGTCCTGTGTCTAGCTATACTAGTATTATTGGTGATTCTGCAGATCACCACATAATCAGGTATAGCATCTGTATTATTGGTGATACTGCAGATCACCAATAATCAGAAAAATCTGTGTTGCTAACACCAATCGTTACAGAGCAGCAGACCAAAACAATATGGACGCACTACACAGCCGAGTTGACAGTTTAGCCACTTCGGTGGATAATCTCATCAGGGTGCTTGATGGCCAGCAGACTCAAATCACAGCTTTGTCTGGGTCAATATAGGTTCTCCAAACGGCTGTGAATACAGTGCGATCCCCTCCAGTTACAGACCTTTGCATGTCTGTACCTGAAAAGTTTTCTGGACATAGATCTGACTTTCAGAATTTCAGAAATCGAGTGCTATCATATTTTGAGTTTAGGCCTACCCTTTTGGGAACTGAGTCTCAGAGAGTTACGTTTATACAGACCCTTTTGTCATGGGATTCTCAGACATGGGCATATAGTCTTCATGCAGAGCACAAGGCTCTGACATCGGTTCAGGAATTTTTCAAAGCCATGGCCATTATATATGATGATCCGGATATTGCTTCCACCGCTGAACGGAAGCTAAAGACCCTGCGCCAGGGTCGAGATCCGGTAGAGGTTTATGCGGCAGAGTTCAGGAAGTGGGCTGTATCAGCTAGGTGGGGAACATATGCACTATTAGACTGTTTTTTGTCAGGTTTATCTGATGCAGTTTCCGAATTGATGTTGGGACATCCTGAGCCTAAATCCATTGACGAGGCAATCGCTTTAGCTGTACGGGTAGATCGCCGCTTACGCTATCAAAGACAGTCCCAGGGTAGAAATGCTGTAAGATATGCCTCCTACGCCTCTTCTCCACCCTCGTAAACCCCCCCAAAGCCGATGCAAATCGGACACTCTAGATTGACGCAGGTGGAAAAGAATCGCAGGAAATCAGAAAAACTCTGTTTATACTGTGCTGAGGAGGGTCACAGGGTTCAGAATTGTCCTAAGAAGTTGGGAAACGCTGCCGCCTAGGTGTAGTCAGAGGTAATACCCTAGGCGAGCAGTCTCTACCTCTAAAAAATAATCGTCTGCTCCTTCCCTGTTCCATCACGTGGGAGGGTCAGACTGTCCCCACAGAAGCCTTTGTAGACTCCGGCTCTGCAGCTAATTTCATAGATTATGACTTTGCTAAGAAATTGGGAATTCCTTTACTTCCATTAGATTCTGGTTACTGCAGTTGACTACTCTCCATTACAGAGTAGACAACCTCTTTCTAAGACTCCATTGTTGGTGTGTAATGTAGGGGTGTTACATAAAGAGAGTTTACAGTTCTTGGTCCTGCAGATGGCAACCTCTACCATTATTCTTGGTATGCCTTGGTTACAACTTCACTCTCCTCAGATTGACTGGGCTTCAGGTCAGCTAAAGAGCTGGTCGGCCCATTGTCGTCATCATTGTTTAGACAAAGTTGCTGTTTGCGCTACCAAGATTCAGGTTAAAGGTGTGCCAGTACAGTATGCGGAATTCGCTGATGTGTTCTGTCCCAAGTCTGCAGACAAACTCCCGCCTCACCGTAGCTTCGATTGTCCCATCGATTTAAGATCTGGTTGTACGCCTCCTAGGGTTCACCTTTATAATCTATCAGGACCTGAGAAGGTGGCAATGCAGGATTACATCAAAGAGAATTTGGCTAAAGGCTTCATCCGCCCTTCTCGCTCACCAGCTGGGGCAGGATTCTTTTTCGTACAGAAAAAGGATGGAGGCCTCCGACTCTGCATTGACTACCGAGGTTTAAATAAGATTACAGTAAAAAATTGTTACCCTTTGCCTTTGATTGACGATTTATTCGCTCAGGTGACCAATGCCAGTATTTTTTCCAAACTGGATTTACGAGGTGCATACAACCTGGTACGGATTAGAGATGGTGACGAATGGAAGACGGCGTTCAACACACCCGACAGGCACTACGAGTATCTGGTGATGCCCTTCGGGTTGTGTAACGCCCCTGCCGTCTTCCAGAAGTTGATCAATGAGGTTTTCAGGGAGGTACTGGGGAAATTCGTGCTAGTGTATCTAGACGACATACTGATTTTTTCTCCTAATCTGACAGAACATCGTAAACATGTCAAGTACGTTTTGAGGAAATTAAGACAGAATTCACTGTATGCCAAGTTAGAGAAGTGCCTCTTCGAGGTCACTTCTGTTCCTTTTCTGGGTTATATTATCTCCACATCTGGTCTCTCCATGGATCCAGAAAAAGTCTCGGCTGTTTTGGAGTGGCCACAAATTGTGGGTTTGAAGGCACTCCAAAGATTTTTGGGCTTTGCCAATTACTACAGGAGATTAATCAAGGGTTTCTCTTCGGTAGTGTCACCCCTCACCAGTCTTACCAAGAAAGGGGCTGACACATACCACTGGTCAGCAGAGGCCCATTCTGCCTTCTCCACATTGAAAAAACTGTTTCGTTCTGCTCCCATTTTGAGACATGTGGATGTCACCTTTCCCTTCATTGTAGAGGTCGATGCCTCAGAGGTCGGGGTTGGGGCTGTACTGTCTCAACGCTCTGGTCTGCAGGGCAAACTTCACCCCTGTGCTTACTTTTCCCGTAGGTTCTCTCCTGCTGAGAAGAACTACGATAATGGCAATCGAGAACTTTTGGCCATTAAATTAGCCTTCGAAGAATGGCGACATTGGCTAGAAGGGGCAGAGCTTACTATCACAGTCTATATGGATCATAAAAACTTGGAGTACATAGAAGGGGCCAAAAGACTCAGTCCTCGACAGGCCTGTTGGTCTTTGTTCTTTTCAAGATTCAGATTTGTCATAACGTACACCCCAGGGAGTAAGAACGTCAAAGCTGACACCCTATCTAGGTGTTTCGAGCCTAAGACAGTGCAGCCCTCAACCCCAGAAACCATCCTACCGCAGAAAGTAGTCTTGGCAGCTACTGAGACCTGGAAGGATTGGACGGCTACGCTGGGCCCCTATCAGCAGGATGTTCCAGAAGGGAAGCCTGAGGGAGGCATGTTTGTACCACTACCCTTCCGCCTACAACTCCTGCATTTGTTCCATTCCCATAAAAATGCGAGGCATCCTGGGGCTGCCAGAACTCAGGATTTGCTGGCCAGATGCGCTTGGTGGCCTACGCTAGCAACTGATTGTAAGGAGTTTGTAAGAGAGTGCTCAGTTTGTGCCAGGAATAAGCCCTCTCGTCAGGCACCTGTGGGTACACTACAACCCCTACCAGTGCCCAGTGAACCTTGGACCCATCTGTCGATGGACTTTGTGGGAGAACTCCCCAAGTCTGAGGGCAAGACGGTCATTTGGGTGGTAGTAGATAGATTCAGTAAGATGGCTCATTTTGTCCCTCTGAAAGGACTCCCCTCGGCCCAGGAGTTGGCTGATCTCTTCATCCAGCACATTTTCCGGCTGCATGGCATTCCGGAGAATGTAGTGTCAGATCGGGGAGTCCAGTTCGTGTCAAAATTTTGGAGGGCCTTTTGCCATCAGCTGGAGATGGACCTTTCATTCTCATCAGGCTACCACCCACAGACCAATGGCCAGACCAAGAGAATAAACCAGTCCCTTGAGCAGTTTCTCAGATGTTATGTGGCAGATGCACAGTCTGACTGGGTAAAGTTTTTGCCGTTTGCAGAATTTGCACATAACAACCTGAAGAGTTCCTCTTCAGGATTCTCCCCGTTTCAGGTAGTCTCAGGAAGATCTCCCAAGTTTGCCCCATTACCTGTGTCATCTACCCCATTTCCGGCCCTGGAGGATTGGCAAAGGGCATCGAGGGAGATTTGGGGAATGGTTAAGAGGAATCTGGGGAAAGGCTTCCAGGCTCAGAAAACGAGATAAACAGAGGGACACCAAGAGCCCCAATAGTGTAGTTTGTATTGACAAAGGGGATAATGACAAAGAGTAATAGTTGTTATACTCACAAGCATGGGTCACCAATAGGCAACCACTGTAAAGGCAGGTGGGGAGATTATCCTGACCCCACTCAGGAATAAGAAGTCGCTCTCTGTAGATAGTAGAAAAGGGTCGCAACCCTCCACCCAGGGTGGATACAATATTATATAGGAGAGAACAGAGGCGCCAAAAGGATAAAAGTGGTTTTAAATTAGCTTAAAAGCCAAAAATGTGGTAATTAGAGGAGGCAGTGGTGGACTTACCTCCTCCAAGCAGATGCAACACGACTGTACATTCAGTCTATTTATTAACGAACTTCAGATAAAACAAAGCAACGCGTTTCACGGGTCAGTGCCCGCTTCCTCAGGCAATAGAAAAAGGAGTTACAGCATCTAGCAAAACAAACAACAACAACAAGGGTTGTCATTGCAGTGCGGCAAGCTGCGTAATAAGACTTTATAACGCAGCTCCGCAACATGGCACTGAGAATGCAACCTCAAAAAAAATTCCAGTAAATATTTGGAGTTTTATTTCTACTATTCTTTTCTATTTCACAGCCTGAATAAAAACTCTACTTAAACAGCAATGGGAACTCCACTAAAAACTGAAACATGCATACAAATTGACTTACTACCAGGTACAGGCAGGTCTTAAACTGATAGGTAAATTATGTGCTAGCATGCCCGCTAAATTCCATGAGAATAGCTATTTTCAGTAAAAATTAATGCAAATTACCTCACAAATTACTTCATAATTTACTGCATGAGGTAAAACATGACTAAAACCTACAAGAATTGATAAATGTAATTACCTCATGAGGTAAATTACCGTACATGAGGTAATTTGTTTGAAAACCCTACCAGAATTGAGGTCAATATGTTGGCATACCCTTACTTGCGGGAACTATAGAAATCCTCAGGTTTCACATAACACTGTGTAAAAATCTGAGGGCAATTAAACACCAAATAACATAACTCAAACTTCAAACATCACTACCCTGGACTGATTCTAACTCAGAACCGTATATTAACTCCCTCTTTAGTATTCATGTTAACCACAGTAAATTTTTGTCATCCCAAACAATCAACCAACAGATGTTTCTAGCACTGCTTATCTTAAGGGCGAAAAGGAGATCAGGACAGGTCGTCTAATGATAGCCATCTGCTGCATCCATACTTCTTACCTTTGGTCAGATCATGCAGCTCTCATTCCAACTGCTTTAGCCACATAGAAAGAGTGACTGAGCAGAGTATATTCATGAGAATGTGCATTTTCCTATGCTCTGATTGGAAGTGCACTTTGCTTAACATGAATTTGTACATTACATAAATCAGCAAGGCATATGTCAGCATTATCAAATCAGATTTGGCTCCATGTGTGAAAGTGCTAACCCTCTGCCCCAGATGTTCACAGCACCTGACAGAGACACAGACATCTTGATGGCGTTGGTGGCACATTTTAGTGCTAGAATAGTGATAGGTTCTCAAAAACAAGTTAAATGTCATTGTCACACCCTTGTTAAGGCCAATTTCTTTCCTGCTAAGCCCAGATACCGCATGCTCACATCAAACTGGTGCTGATGCTTTCCTGCCAAGTCACACTATTTATTTTGGGGAAATATATGAATTGTGATTCCTACAGAAATGACAGTTTGTATGTAACACACGTATTTTACAGTGGACCTGAACTCTTGCACGAGATAGAAGGAAAGCATAGGAAAATGCACCCTGTATGTATTTAGAGAGTAGTATGTCTAATTCTACCTCATCTGTGCCTAATCACTACTGTAATTTGATCTCTCAGCTGTGTCAGCTTAGGTATCTCCTCTGCCATGGCAGAACAGCTAATTGGTAAACACAGGATGTTAACAATATGTCTGCTTCCTCGAAAGCAGGAATAAGACACACTGCAGATGAATTGGAGCTGTAACAAATAAATGTTTTTCTTTAAAGGTTATTATGCAGTTGCTTATATTTTAGAGCAGAGAGGAAGTTCTGAGTTCAGGTCCACTTTAAATAAAATATATTTATTTCCTCCCTCCCATGATTAAATATGTGCTCCTGCCCCTATGATTTCTATTTTGAGCTTAGCTTTAAAGAGAACCCGAGGTGGGTTTGAAGAATATTATCTGCATACAGCGGCTGGATCTGCCTATACAGCCCAGCCTCTGTTGCTATCCCAAACCCCCCTAAGGTTCCCCTGCACTCTGCAATCCCTCATAAATCACAGCCACGCTGCTGACAAACAGCTTGTCAGAGCTGGCTGTGTTTATCTCTATAGTGTCAGTCTGCTGCTCTCCCCGCCTCCTGCAGAACTCCGGTCCCCGCCTGCATCCCTTCCCTCCCTGCTGATTGGAGGAAAGGGATGGGGGCAGGGACCGGAGCTATGCAGGAGGCGGGGGAGCAGCTGAGACTGACACTACAGATGTAAATACAGCCTCACAGCACGGCTGTGATTTATGAGGGATTGCAGAGTGCAGGGGGACCTTAGTGGGGTTTGGGATAGCAACAGAGGCTGGGCTGTATAGGTAGATCCAGCCTCTGTATGCAGATAACATTCTTTAAATACACCTCGGGTTCTCTTTAAGAGGGGTCACATGATGAAAAATGTTAGGAACTGGGACATTTAAAGTATTTGGACACCAAAACTGCAGGCTGCCTGCATCTCAAAGAGTTAGTATTGTAATTAGTTACTTAAACTTTGTCTAGGTAGTTAAACGAAGACTAGGGTAAAAAAAAAAGATCATCTGAATGAAGGGCTTAAATGAAGGGGTTAAAAGGCACTTCTATCATCGGTTGGAACTGGGAGTTCAAACAATTGCTCATAACAGATACTATACCAAAACTGCGTCTTTAACCATCACTGGTTACCTCCGCTGATCTATGGAGGTTCCCATTATACATAGGCTTGAAAGTCCACAGATGTCACCTTTGAACTGTTTTCAAGGCCTGATGCAGACAGTACAATAGTTTGATCTAGTCCTTGTAGGACAAAGTCTTACTGCAGTGCTCTTCACTGCTGTACTGCAAATCCTGGAAACAAAAAACTGTCTAGCAAGTCCGTACCAGCTGATGCTTTAAAGCGGGATTGTCACCATAAAAATCAAATTTCAACACTAACTGGTCTTAGTGTATTAAGTGATAAAGATGCTACTCCTGCATGCAAAACTGTCAAAACTTTTCCTGCTCTTATGGTTCGGAGTTATCACATATCTTAGGCGCACTGGCCCTTTAATTGCCATTGCCATTGGCTGGCAAAACAGTTGCATGCTGGGGAGTCTTTTTATCTATAATATATTCCTCCTCTTCCCTGTATATCCCCCTCCTTCTAATGACATAAGCCAGTGCACTTCCTAGTATAGACCTCAGTGGGAGTGTCTGAAGACTCTGGGAGGAGGGCAGGTTAACGGATACACAATTAGCAAGAGGAGAAAAAAGAGTGAGGGAGGAAATTATGTCAGGATTTGCTCCATTCAAAGGTAACCAAGATGGAAATTGTCTAGAATAGGAATCTCTGCTTTTCCTTTATAAAATTCACAGGAATCATAACGTAGACAGTGCAACACATTTGTTATGTAAGTAGAACTAGTATTTATCTACTTATATGTGTGTTTTTTTATTTCTAGGATAGCATGTGTGTCACTTGTTCTTTAATAGGTTACAATGCAAAAACTGACTGGCTCTTAAATAATGTAATTGTTGGTGTAGTATGTTAGTCACTTCGGCATGGCATATTAAGAATTGTCTGATAGAACCTTGAATGCAATGTGGTTAGGAGTACCTTGTTAATATATTATACATAGCTTGAATAACAAGAAGACATTTCTTAAATGCATCACTTGATACCCCATGTCACCAGGCTACAATAAATGGAGGAAACAGTTACTCAAGCCTACTCAGCATGGATCTCTTTTTTACAATAGCAATTCATTGACAGGTTTTGAAGCATAGAACAGCATCAGTGTGGAAAACAGCAGAAGTAAGTAACAAATAAAACAGGGATGCTATCTCACGTTATAGTTGTATTCCAGCGCCAAACATGTAAGTGAAGGCCCACAATTATACATTACAGGTAAACCCCAGACGGTCCCTGATTGTACCCTGTATTGAGGCCACACAATTCTGGATTGTGTTGAAATAATATTTCTTCTACTTGTGCAGTAAGAAATCACCTTCTCTCCTCAGAAAAAAAAGTACTGGTCAGTAATATTGGTATCTTTAAAGTGTACTTGAGATGGTGGTAGGGGGAAAATTCATACATACCTAGTGCTTCCTCCAGCCCCCTTCAGATCTTTGGATCCCTTGCTGTCTTCTTGGGCCGCCTCGATTCACTGCCAGGGTCCTCTGAAATGTCTCCAGTTGGTGCATGCGCAGTAGTGCTCCCATCAATGAGGGCATGCGTGGATGAGCTGCACATGCCCCAGTGTGTTCCAACAGAAGAAATTTCAGAGGACCCTAGCAACGGATCCAAGCAGCCCAGGAGGACGGCGAGGGAGCCAAAGATTTGAAGGAGGCTGAAGGAAGCCTCAGGTATGTATGAATCCCCCCTCCCCACGTTGTAGATTTCCTTTAAATTACCAACAACCTCCTAAATATATAGGGCAAAATCCTTAACTTTTTCTCCCAAGTTTTCTTCTAGGAGATAATTTTTTTTTACCTTCTGTTTAAATAACTTTTCAGCTCTCTGCAACTGAAAAAGTACCAAGTAGGTGAAAAGTACTGTTGAAATTAGTATTTTCTAGTTTGCTGGTGGCTTGAAGGAGTGGTCAGGCATTATATGCTGCCCCATTATATACATACCCAGGGCTTCCTCCAGCCCCTTGCAGCCGAGATGTACCACGTAGCTTCTCCACTTGCAGCTGCTAGCCCAGGTTCCCCACTGGTGCAGAGGCCGACCTCCTCTACTGTACCTACACGAGTGCCGCTGTCAATCAAGTCCACGTTGTCCGCAGTGTACTGCCTGTGCCGTATACTGCGGACAATGTGAACTTGATTGACAGTGGCGCTCAAGCAGGCGCAGTAAAGAACGCCTCTGCATCGGTGGGGACCGTGCGCTGTGAGCAGAGATGCTGCGTGGGACATGTCGGCTGCAAGGGGCTGGAGGAAGCCCCAGGTAAGTATATCATGAGGCAGCATATTATGCCTGACAACTCCTTTAACCACTTCAGCCTTCAGTCGTTTTTCACCTTATTCATCCAAGCAATTTTCACCTCCCATTCATTCCCCAATAACTTTATCACTACTTATCACAATTAATTGATCTATATCTTGTTTTTTCCATCACCAATTAGGCTTTCTTTGGATGGTACATTTTGCTAAGAATTATTTTTTTTCTAAATGTATTTTAACAGGACAAGTAAGAAAAAAATTGAAAAAATTCATTATTTCTCAGTTTTCGGCCATTATACCTTTAAAATAGTACATGCTACCATGATTAAAACCAACACATTTTATTTGCTCATTTTTCCCGGTTATTACACCATTTAAATAAACAAATAATGTCCCTATCACAATGTATGGTGCCAATATTTTTTGCGGAAATAAAGGTGCATTTTTTCAGTTCATCACTATTTACACAGTGATTTTGTTTAATTCCCATCCTGTAAGCTAGAGTGCTCGCTTACAGGAAGCACAAGGAGGACATGATTTTTTTGGGGGGTCAGAAAGACCGCACCCTCTGAAAAGAAGCCGTCAGTTTTTCTACCAGGGACTTAGATCAATGAATGGGAACTATGTTCCCATCCATTCATGTCCGGGCTACTGGGGGGGCAGCATGGGAGCGCGCGGGCATGCACGCTTTAGTGCGTGGGAGTGCGCAGACATGCGTGGCAGCTCGGCTGCAGCCTTTTGGACGTGACAGTCACGTCCAAAAGGCAAAAATGGTTAAAGAGCATTTTATTGATGAGATGTGAAAATTTAGTTAGGAGTGAACTTAGGAGAAAAAGTGAATAGGATCAAGCACATAGTGTTCAATGATTTGTATGCAGGGACAACGCCCAACTTTACTCACTCAAATTGGAGGTTCAGGCGGTGGTCAAGATTTTCCAAAACGAAAGTCCACTCACTCCGATGTGTATGAAAATTCCTCAAAAAAGCTTTATTTAGGCAACTGGTACAGCATAAAATGGCTAAAATGTTTCAGACTGTGGGCCCTTAATCATAGGCCTATGTCACTCCGGAGTGTGCAGATTTAGAGAACCATAGTGTTCAATGGTTTGTAAAAACTGTAGATGTGGTCCTTCTCTATTCAAGAGTGAAAAACATGAGGAATAAAATATGAAACAAAAAAAAAAGGAAAAATCAAACATCAGTCATGTGCAGCTTTTGAATGATTTTCCATTAGGCACACTGATGATTTTCAAATGACACAGATAATTCATTTCTCCTATAACTCCATTAACATCTGATTTACAGATAATTGAACAAAATGTAGTTTCATGTAAGAACTGAATATGGTTGAAAATCTATTGAAAGCATTTGAATAATTAAAGAATTAAGTCATTTAATACAGGGTATGCCTTTGAATCTGGAAGGAATTGTGGGTCACAATGCATTTGAAGTCCTGCAGACATCAAGGAGTTAACAGTGTAATAACAAAAGGCAGAAGTGTCATCTTTAAAAAAAAAAAAAAAAAGGTAATTCTTTGTGAAAAGCGATCTGAGAGTCATCGCTGGAGAAATAATGAATAACAAGATGAATCTTTGAACAAACCAAATCAAAGAAATCCCCGCTGCCCACATCCCAGAGAGCATCAAATGGAGCTTCCTGCAGGAAACATTAGTCAGAAATTCTGAAAAATCCAAAATATTTTATAATTCATATGGTAGATACATACCGCTGAGTGCGAGGAATTCTTTCTGCATGAAAAGCCAGCAAGTGGCACCTCATTAAACAAGACCTAGACTTAATCTAACTTGGAAGAGATAAAAAAAAGGAAGGCTTCATGTGAGGCTATCCAGCCTGAGGGCTTAATCTCAAAGCTTTCCACTATAATGAATGAATTAAGTAGGGCAAGTGATTAACAACAAAGAAGCTATTAAGTTATGATAAAAACAGAATTCCATGTCATTTTTGTGTTTTAGACAAGTCCATTTAAACAAAAAAATTAAACAGGAAAATTAATAAGACAAACCTATGCGATATTTAATACATTGATGACATTTTAAAATGAATTATATAGTATAACCTATCAGAACACTTAAAGTGTAACAGATAGACAGTGTCACAATTATACATACAATAATATAATATTTTTTTTAACAGATATGCAGGTTATATACAGTAAAAGTGAACTAAATGGTATATTAAAGAGGGGAAAAAAATAATCTGTTAAATGAACTTAGAGTGGTCATAACTTGATTTTCCTGTACAATCAGCCAATCAATTTGATCATTTTATCGGATCGAGGGAGAATTGAATATGTTTCACTTGACTTATAAAAACTGGCTGATATCTGGTCAAATTCGACCAATTAATTTGATCAGACAGGATGGAAGATATTGGTTGAAGGTAAAGGAATCAGCTAATGTTCATTCACATGATTTCAGTAGACACAGAATCAATTTTTGGTTTCAGTGCATGAAGGCCCAACACAGACCGATAGTGAATGAGAATCGCATAGGATTTCCTTCTTGTAGTGTGTGGGCTTTCGCTCAACCACATTGTGGTTGATCACGCAATAAAGTCGATCACTTAACCACTTGATGGAATATCAAGTACTGTATGGCTTGCTTTACTCTACAAAGGACTTCACTTTTCTGTCATGGAAAAAAAAAATCTAAGATGCACAATAAATAGAGATAATCATATTAATCTGTAATATTCAGCTTAGTGCATGCTCAGATATAATATGACAATTTATAAACACATTAAACAAATAAGGAGAAAGTATATTACTATTATTGAATATTTTGATTTACTCTTTTTTTAGATTTTTGAGAAGCAAAGAGTGATAGACCTCAGAGGGTTTATAATCTTTGAGCTGCCAAAGTCATCTTTCCTGTCTTTTACTATACAAAGTTCACCATGCAAATTATGAAAAGGGAAGTTGGCTTTAGCACGGTGAGTAATAACATGAAAACTTTAATGGAGAAACTGACACTTTTACATTAACTGGCAAAAGATTAAAGTTTTATGAAACTCATCATTATCTCTTTGTTCTAAAAGATTATTTACAGCATAAAATCTACTTAAGTACCACAAAAAATGTAACAAAACAACATTCAAACAGTTAAACACAGCACTTTGTTCGTCAATGGAAAGCTCCTTGCTTCAGTGGACAGCTTCTGGCTGCATCCAAAGAGGTGATAGGCTGCATCCAAAGAGGTGATAACATTATCTTTTGTTTACATTTCTTAGTCAGATACATTTAGAAAACAGTAGCAAACTGTCGAAACTGAACAGTACTGATCTGAAAAGCTGAAAGAGCTCAAAAGAGATCACAAGATAGATTTTAATATATAAATACAGCAGCTATTCAATAAAATGCAATAGCAGCTTTCAGAGCAGATAAACTGTACTTTGGGGATTTATAAACAGACAATATTACTTGTGCACAAAAGCAAATATGATAATTGTATGGTTAATATAAAATAATAAAAACACATTTATATTGAATGATATGTCAGAGTTTTATCACACTTTAAGTGGGTTGGATGAGTCTGTCAGTGAGTGAAAAAAACATATTTAATTCCTGTGGTTTTATGTAAACAAATTCCTCCATTTTGAAAGTATAATTTTACACGGTAGTGTCTTGGGAAGCATATTAAATTCAGGATATTGCTCTAATTGATGTGTTTTCCCCACCATTATTAAATAAATAGTATTTATAATTTGGGATAATTATGATTTATTAGAGATAATCTATCACTGACACACAGTCTGGCAGATGGCAACATTAAGAAATCTGTATAAGTTTTGCTTAGTAAATATTAATATGCCATTTACATTGCATTAAAATTTCAGAGAAGTTCCACACTTGCATCTCTTTGCAAATTAAAAAATCTCATTCATACAAGAAATATATATTTTATGAGATAAAAGGCAACCACAACATATTAAGCCCCCACCACATAATTTCGATACATGCGTAGTGGTGATTAAATTGTATGGCAATTCTAACATTTAGAAGGTCAGTTAAGGTTCACTCCAGTTTCTGACTTGTTGGATTGAACTGGCTGCAGCAAAACCTCCCTATTCACCTAATGGACTAGGAAGCACATAGACAATATAGTAAGGAGCCGTTCACATCACAAACGCGGACGGCCACGCATGCGGAATGCAACGCATGCCATCCGCGTTTGTATGCGTTGCGTGGCTGATCCCATCACTGAAAAGTGAATGGGACAGCCGCGCGTTTTTGCAAAATCTGCGTGCAGCATGCATTCCCGGACCGCACAGGTCCGGAATGCATGCAGTGTGAACATCAGACAGTGCACTCTATGCATTGTCTGATGTCGTGCGTGTCGGCCTCCTGCACGAGTTTCCAAAACGCGGCTGGAAACGCGTGCAGTGTGAACGGGCCCTTAATTATTTTGTATAGCTATGTGTTCCTTTTCATGGTACTCAAAATATGTCTCATGGAATCTTGTAGAAAGTGAAAGTCTTATTTACAGTGTTTCCACTTTTTCTCTCTTTGGTTCAGGTTGGAAAAGATTAGAAACATAGTTACTTAGTTGGGTTGAACAAAGGCATGTCCATCAAGTTCAACTATAAAGCTCAATGAGAGTTTCTTTACGGAGTCTGCAAAGCAACATGGACCTACCCTGACCCAGTTCTACCACTTGAGTTTAGGAAAGGGGGAAATACTATGGTACAAGTTAGCAGCTATGACTTGCTTGGCAACAGATATTGGTTATGCAATGAACACATTGTATTTTGAGTGGACATTTTGATTTAACATCTTTTTTTCTAAATACCTTCCCATGTCACCTTAAGGTCCACTCATTCTACCTCACCCTGACATGTCTAACACTAAACAAAATCCGTCTGCTTCTGCTCTCCTCTTATACAATTGCCTAATCTTTGCCACTTCACTACTTGATTCTTAATTGTAGCCAAACCCCCAACCCCGTGTCTAGCTTTAAAATAATGCCTAACCCCAATCTCTCTCTCTTAACACAATGCCTATTGCCTAACCCTTACATGTAGTATCATTATTACTACACTCACCTGATACTTTCCCCTAATCCTGACCAATAAATATTACTTAATCCTAAACTGGTCCTAGCCTCCCTCTAATTCTAACTACCCTTTCATAAAATCTAAATATATTCCCCATGCCTACCTTTTCTCCAAGGGGTGGAGTCAGGCTGGAGGTAGGAAGGACCAGAAGGTGAGTGACACCTGAAGGTGGATGCCACTATCTAAGCTGGAGACTATCTCTTAATGAGGGAGATCGCTCTTGAGGTCGGGCAAGCCAGGTCGGCAACACACGGTCAGATAAAGTACATAGACAGAAGGCTGATTCGGTATCCAAGGCTAGCAGGCTTTGGCAACAGAGTATCAGATATGCGAGGTACCGAATCAGAGGACAGAGGAGTAGTCAGAAAAGCAATAAGTCATAACAGATATCAAACAATGCCTAGTCTGGGTGTGAGGTCCTTGGTCTCTACACCCTGGAACTAGTCTGAAGTATAACAGAATGATTACACAAGTTCCCTTGTCTTGGGTGCGAGGTCCGTGGTCTCAGCACCCTGGAACTAGTCTGGAATATAACACAGATGACAGTACAGTTCCCTAATCTTGGGTGCGAGGTCCGTGGTCTCAGCACCCTGGAACTAGTCTGGAGTATAACACAGATGACAATACAGTTCCCTAATCTGGGTGTGAGGTCCGTGGTCTCTACACCCTGGAACTCGTCTAAGCATAAACAGAACAATAATACAAATATTTCTGGCTCAGTGTGAATTCCCAGGTCCTCCTGGTTCAAACACACTGTGGGATCTGACTAA
The DNA here is from genome assembly GCF_040937935.1 of Hyperolius riggenbachi. Classification (NCBI taxonomy): domain Eukaryota; kingdom Metazoa; phylum Chordata; class Amphibia; order Anura; family Hyperoliidae; genus Hyperolius; species Hyperolius riggenbachi. The sequence continues at coordinate 121,059,093 of NC_090653.1, read as the reverse complement.
GGTCTGAGTGCTTCCACGTAGTGATCGCAATGGCAGACAACTTGAGACTGGCCAGCAGCAAGTATATATGGAGTAGTGCTCTCCAGCACCACCCCTAAATGATCAACCAATAGAATCTTGCTCTGGCGTCAGCTGATCGGTGTGATCAGCTGACTTCTCCTGTTCAGTAAAAGAGTTCTGCCTCTCAGCGCGCGCGCGTGTATTTCTAAGCCAGTGTGCACTAACAGACCCAGCCACACCAGACCCACGCCGCCGCGTGCAAACCGCCGCGCCGGACGCGGAACCAGCCGCCTTGCTGTTGTCACATGCGGCGGCTTTTCCGCGTTCTGCCCTGCCACCAGACGCACGCTTCCGCGTGCAAACCGCCGCATTGGACGCGGAAACAGCCGCCTCCTCAATAGCAGACGCGGCGGCTTTTCCGCGTTCTCTCACAAACACTAATCAAAAAAGCTGATAATAATTAAGTAGAGTGGTGTCATCGGTGCTGATGCTGAATCTACCTGCTTCACAAATACTAAACAATTGTTGAAAAAAAAAGTGAAAATACTCGAGATACAGAGAACCCAATAGCGTTTTTTTTTAGCAGGGTGGTAGGAAGCTCAGGCTATGGGAAGGATTTGGGAGACAAAGACACAGCAGGTAATTATACCATGCTTAATTTCTGCTTTAAGCTCACCACACACCATCAGATGTGATTTAGATCAGGTAAATGATCAGTATTTGACTAATTGAACAATTGCCTGGGAACTGCTGTACATCACATGATATTTAGCAGATGTAAGCTTTGTACTCCTTGATACTTACCATGGGGTTGATTCATTAAGCTGCGCTGCTAAAGCAGTGGAGCCTAATTAGAGGGATGCAATTTATGCAGACACTATATGCGGTAGTGCAGCTTAGCATGCACTGCTAACTTACTCACGCTCCTTCTAAGTAATGGCTGGTCCATTGCACCAGCCCTGAGCCCCAGCGGGTCCAGTGGCTTTATAGGACGTGATCCCCGTACTTTGATTGGCCCAATAGGCTGCCAGTCACTTGGAAGTGTGATTGCCTTTGCCTTCCTGTATGTATGTAACAATGACTGTTGGTTCTCCTGAAATGTTAATGCTGCTTCTAACTGTCATTCTTAAAATGTTATTTTAAAAAGTGAAGCAAGGAATATGATTGGTTCCTACGGGCAACACGAAGAAATACATTCTACTCGTGATGCTCTCCCTTAAAGTTAATGATCAGTTTTATCTCCCTCTCCTAAAAAGGGTTGCATTGAAGACTTGCAGTAACCTGTCTTTTTCCTATATGTAGTATGTAATCTTGTAGGATGTGAAATGTGAAATTGTTTGCCTCATCTGCAGGAATCTGAAACCATTGCAGCTGAAAATGGATTGTACAGAAGGGAAAAAAGTCCCGACTTAACAGTCAGGGGAACCTGTAATAAGTCTAAAGGTGCCCATTAAAGGTACAATATTTCCTTCAGATTTGATCTTTCAACACGATTTGAACGATCAAAACTAATCAGCAATTATCAATTGTTTCCATTAACAGAACTAAGGTTTTACATTCCGATTCAATCATAAAATCCATTCATATTCATTCATATTTTTTGCTTCGACAATCGACTAGAGAATCATTTCACATGGATTTGTGCCACAGATGGTGCAGATTTCAATACAATTCAATCAAAAAATTGCACTGAAAGATCGAATCTGAAGGAAAAAGTGTACTGTTAATAGGCAACTTAACATATTCCAAGTTAATACAGTTTCAATACAAAATTCCACTTTCTCTGTCCAGGATGCAGAAGTTACAGTCTTCAAACATTTACACAAATTCTTAGGGTTCGTACACACGCTCAACCAAGCTGCTTGATTGTTGTCTGATTTTTGTGTGTTGGACAACAATCAGTCATGTGTACGTTTGGCAAACGACTAGACGAGCGACTGATAACAAGCGGTTTGCCTGATCCATCCAGCAGATCAACTCACATGACTTTGGGCTGATATTGTGTAGTTGGCCATGTGTGTACAATGTCGTTTGAGCAATTTTGCTGTTCTGAATGTGTTGTTTTTTCCCTTTCATGCACAGGGCTAGGTCTTGTTATAATTTAAGTAGGCCCCAGTTATTTGGACTGAGTTAGTCAAAAAGGCTTGGAGTGCAGATCGGCCCTTTAAGGGGATTTTCTCTGAGAGAGAAAATCTGCAGTTCTGTCAGCAGAACTAGAACATACCAAGAAGCTGTTCTAGTACAAGGCCGCAGGTCTCCCTGACCTGCGCATGTACCGCCACTAGAACAATAAACATCAGCCGTGTTATGTAAATATCCACATTCCTGCATATAGGTCAGAAGCCTCATTGATTATTAATCAAGTAGGTGTGTATGATGACACCACGAGTGGGTCCACCAATAGTCTGATCTAGGGGGTGGCGAAGATGATGTCATATTTAACTCTTTCCTAGTCAGTATTAAAGGCTGAGGGAGCTATGGGAGCGCATTCTGCTCTTTACTTTCGCAATAGCTCGCAAGGCTGACTGGGACCTCAAAGTATGTTCTTCCTTTCTGTAATCTGATATAATGTATGCTGTACATAGGTAGTCTAGATGTAACATAGAGTAGATACAAGAAGACCTGGGTATCTTCAGCAGGAAGGTACTCACGCAGCTGTAACGCAACATGGAAGTCTGCTTTGCCAGGAGATGATAAACTGTATCTATCTGTATTTCTGTTACTTGAATAAATAACGTAAACATTGAAGAAGCCTGAGAAAGTCTATCTCCTGCTTGCTGTGTGGAGAGCCAAGTGATCTCACAGTCTGTGAGACGTAACTGTAAGAAGTTACTGGTGTCGAAGCAAGGTGATAAGAACAGTTTATAACAGTGGCGCTGAAACCCTTCCCTGCCTAGCAAAACAGGCAGACAGGGGCCAGGGGCCGAAGAAGAAGTTTTCAAGATATTCCACAGCAAAACAAGCGGAATAGACGGACGCAGACTGTAAAGCTTATCAAGCTGATACTGATAAGTGGTGTGGTAGTGTGCAGGAGCCAAGCACACGGGCTGCAATTCGAGAAAATCAGCGGCGAAACTCTTGGACGTTACACTGTGACTGCATTGTGCACTGCAGTCACCAGCCTAAATATGGGTCAGACGGAATCCTCTGGGGCCAGCTGGCAACGTGCTGCGAGAGGTGGATCCGCTGTGGGGGGAAAGGGAGCCCCCACAGAAAATTCCGGTGTCCATTCAGTTTCGTGGGAGAACCGTTGCAGAATGCTGATGAATTGCGAGGAATCTGCGGCTCAGGCACGTAAGATGTACGTTGTTATATGGCATTATCTGTGTTGTATTTGGTGTTATAACAAGGAGAGGATAATGTGTTAATATGTACATTCTGTGTTAATTGCAGTATGGAGGCTGCGGGATTCTCATCTCTCCCGTGCGTGGTGGGAGGGGTGGGAATAAGAGCAGCAGCAGAGTTTAGGTGCTTTGATTTTTCTTAGGAGTCAATGTTCCTGTGTGGCAGATGTTTTTTTCTCTCTCTCTTCTCTCTGGCTTGTTAACAAGAGTATGTTATGGTCTGACCAGTGTACTGATTCTGGGAAATGGGCCAGAGGTGTGTAAGGGGGGGGGTCCCCCGCGGCAGGAGAGAAGCCAGCTGTGTGTCACTCTGTTAGTAGTAGACAGGAGAGGGAAGTTGAGACAGTTGTTAAACTTAGAAGTAAGGTATTTCTTCGGTGAGCTGGCGTTTTTCCAGAGCCCGATCAGTGTGTTTTTTTTCCTCTCTGTCCGTAGTGGATAGCGTAGTGAGAGGTGCAAGCTTATCTAGTTCCAGTCAGGGCCTCTAAAAGTTCTAAATGTATATATAGGTTTAATGTTGTAGTCATGTCAGACTGATAAATGTGCGTCTCAGAAGTACTAGCTGTTAATATGGTTTAGAGTTACACTGCACGCTTGAGTAGTTCTGAGTTATGGCGGAGATAAGCTGCAGATGATTTGTGAGGAGAGAGAGTTTTCTACGTCCCTGGGTGATGCTAAGATGTAAAATATTTAGCATTGCAGCTGTGACGCAGTTTGTCTCAAGTTTGGCAAGCATCCCAGAGAGTATAGGTAGCGGAAGGCTGACTCTCGGTAAAATGTATCGATGCTGTGTGCAACTATGCATAAAAAATGTATGTTCTGTGTGAGTTTGTTTTCTCTCCTAAAGTTTATAGGATCGAGAGGCTGCTATGGGAGCAGCCATCTTAGCTGGCAGTCCAGGACTCAAAATGGCGGCAGTGGAGAGGGCCCGCCCCCAAGAGTCATGGCTCCCACACGTCATGGCAGGGGGGGAGGAGGGGCTGGGGGATCCACGTCACGTCAGGCTGTGCTCGTGGCTCCGGGCAGAGCAGCTGAAAGGAAGGGGGGTAGAAATACAGAGACATTCTACTGTGTGTCTCGGTTTTCAAAGTATTTCCCCAGAAGTTTTCCCTGGGTCCATGGAAAGGAATGCCAGGTTACGTGCACCAAGCTACTACTGTAAGATTAGCAGGAGCATGGATAGGAAGTGTGTCCCAGCTAGGTGCAGGGACACACGTAGCAGTGCAGGTCAGGAAAGTGTCTGTACTGAGTTGCTTACGGGATTATTCCTGTAAGTGGGGCACCTTAATGGGTGGTGCAGCATGAGTTCCCAATAGAGTATGGGGGGGGGGACAGTGCATCAGGGGGGTGCCGGAGGTGGAAAAAAGGGAGTTGACCAATCCGGGTTTCCGTCGCCGCTGCTGCAGAGCGGTAACGTTTTTTTCCGTTTTTTTGTCGTGGACAGGGCCAGAGCTTGACTAAGAGGTCTATGCTGGGCTGGGGCTGTTTTTTTGTGCGTTTTTTTCGTCCACTGATTGGTCAAATATGTTTTTTCCAGCTCCGATCAATTGTAGCACATAGAACAAGAACTGACAGCAGTTCATGGGGCAATTATACAGATGATAGAATTGCCGTTTACAGAGTGACAGTGTATCAGTACGGTGTTTGCCATGTGACTACCTACCACGTGGGCATTCAGGGATCTGCATACAGGCATCCGACGCTGATATGCTTAGCCCTGCACCCTGTGTAGTTTAAGTGTTAAGTGCTCCTTCCTACAGGGAGGCAGCCATTTTTCTTGTAAGTTTAGGTAAGTGGCACGGCAAACATTGATCAGAGGGTACAACACACAGAATTTCTAGCAGAGCTGGTATCGCGATGAAGTTCTAGATAAGTTAATGCGAAAATGAGTAAGAGCATTGCAGGCTCACCTGCAAAGCAGCAACAGGTGTGGCATCCGTAATCTGTGCATGCGACGGCCGCGCATGGACAGATAGGGGGGGATGTGGAGTGAGCAGCAATGAGGTGAGAGCTTCCAAAGGTGAAGTCCGCGGGAGCATATTTTAAACAGGTAAGTACTGAGGATAGTACTTAGGTAGGGGGGTGAAGTTTAACTCCAATCTACCAAAAAGAGTAAACAGAGTTCATGAGAAACATAAAGCAACGAGATCAATTACGATATATATTGATCAATTTAAAGTGTACAGAGTACAAGCCGCAGGGCGAATCCCAAATCATTAATAAGAATTGATTTGTTTGTATTTTGATTTCAGGAGTTGGGCAATATGGAATTGAGACAGCTGCAGTGCTGGCAGCAAAGATGGAGATGTCAGTCGGATAAGCGAAAGGTTCCAGATGCCAATCTAAGTTTGGAGAAACATGAGATTCCTGAAATTGGAAAGAGACTAAAACACGAGATTCCTGAAATTGGAAAGAGACTAAAAACCGAGGTTCCTGAGATAGGAAAACGTCTAAAAAAACTGACTGAGCAAAGCATAGTGCCAATTGCTAAGGTTTTTCTTTCCCAAGGTTGTGCTTTTATAATGAAGAGTACCGTGCTGATGGTGATCCTAGGTTGCCATTCCGTCCTAGGAGAACGAAGAGAGGACATTCTCATGTATAATAAGGGGTTAATGAGAATGCAAGGCCCAAGCATGTTAATGTTGGGTGACAAAGGTACTAATCCTTTCACAGATGGACCATGCAGGGACGGAGGAAAAGAGCACTTGTGCCAGGAGAAAACAAATTTCAGGGCACAATGTGGGTGAAAGGTCTGAAGGGGCAGGTGTGCGGGCAGTGGGAATTGAATGGCAGTGTAAATCTGCTATTGGGTACCACACTCCCAGAATCGACGCACCGATCCAAAGGTTTGTTAAAAGGTACATTGCAGTACAATGGGTACATGCAAAAGGTGGAGTGTGTGATTCAGGGGTACCTTGTCTTGGTTATGCAGAGTGAGATGGTTCCAGATTGGAGAGGAACAAGCAGGAGGCGTCAATTCTCCTGCCGGAGAGACGCGGGGGACAACATCACACTCTGGAACTACCAACAGAGAGCGCCTCTGAACCAACTATACACACGTAAAGGCTGGAAGGCCGAGGGTGGGTGGTTCTCGAAATAAGAAGTAAAAATCGAGATCAAGCCACATTTCCAGGTGACAAAGAGGGTGGGGAGAGCGGTCCCGGGGGAGGGAAAGCCAACACAGGGAACCCCATTCACACCACACGGGTCACCACAGGGGACGATATTACACAGTCCATATGCAGCCACTTATCCTCATGCTAGTTGGGTAAGTGAAGAGGTACTCTTAATTGAAAGATTGCAGAGAGTACAGTCTTCCCGACCTCAGGTACATATTGTGCCTCAGGACATAAGGGGGAAAGAGGTCCAATCAGGACAGTTGGAGGCATATTTTGTCAGGGAGAGGCAAAAAGATCCTGTGCAACTGAGATTGAACAAGGGGAGGTATATTAATTTTTCTGGAGAAGGATCTTTTGCATGGCAGCTTCGAGATGTTTGGGTGAACAAATGGAAACGGTGCAACATTCCTTTAGGCACCGCCACTTCCTTAGTTCCCACCTCAACCCATGTCTTACACCAGGACCTGAGAGGTCAACCTTTTTTGGTGCTAGACGGGGAGGTGAAACAAGTAGAGTTGTCCTCATGCGGGCAATTCTTGCAGAAGTACCTGCGTTGGCCGGGGCAAGTCAAATTTAGTGAAGAAGCCTGCAGGCTCAATAATTCAGAATGCGAGGCTACCATTCAAAAGATCCACCCTGAAGCCCAACCGATAGTTCCGGTGGCTGAAGGAAAGGTTTGGTTTTTTAACATAAGGTCTAATGATACATTCAAGGTATATTCTCATAATTGTTCCGATAAGGGGGATTTTCCAAGGGGAACATATTGTGGGAGCGGAGATCCCATATGGATCCAGTCATCCAGGTCGGATGACATTGTTTCTCAAATTGTTAAGAGAACTCTAAAGTGCAAAGTTTCACGGGTAGTTCCCGTCCTGAAAGAGAACATGACATGGGACAAAGGGGAACAGGGTTTGATCCAAGACGACCACATTTTGTTACAAAGGTTTAACAAAGGTTAAACAAACAGTACACTAAGTTAGAGGTAAGATTTCACCATGATACAGGTGATCTTAACGAGGTAGAACACAAAAATGAGCAGGTGAGTGCCAGTCTGACTTGGTGGACAAAGGTTCCGGTGATGTTCCAGGGACACTCGGACTGGGCCTCTGCAGTTCCAAAGTTCTTTCTACACCCACTGGTCGTCTGGATGGGGATGACAACGTTAGGCATCATTATCCAGGTGAGGTTGCGTGTTAAAATTACGTAAAACAAATTAACCTGGTCCAGAGATTGGTGCCTCATAAACAATCTCATGAACCGATATTTTCAAATTAAGGGATATACAGGGTTACGGGTATAGGTTTAGTAGTACCGGTGATGGAGTTGATTGTATAAAGGCGCTCTTTTAGAAGGCACCTGGCACTACTCCATTGAGTAACAAACAAACGAGTTTCACTTTTCTGTGGTCATGCAAGTTTGTGAGTGATACGCAAGTGACGCAAATGCTGAGCATGTGGTATAGAGGGACTTAGAAGTAGGGCCTCCCCAGAGAGCCTGGTTACAGGAAGACCAAGAGGTCTTGCTCTCTCTCTTCCAGGGGTAACCGCCTAGAGCAGAGAAGTTGTGTGAGCACGAACATCGAAAAGTGAAACATAAAGGAAAGAAACCAGGTACGGCTAGGTTCAGAAGTGGGGATCTGCGGATCAAGCCTTTTTAGGGGGGATTGTTATAATTTAAGTAGGCCTCAGTTATTTGGACTGAGTTAGTCAAAAAGGCTTGGAGTGCAGATCGGCCCTTTAAGGGGATTTTCTCTGAGAGAGAAAATCTGCAGTTCTGTCAGCAGAACTCGAACATACCAAGAAGCTGTTCTAGTACAAGGCCGCAGGTCTCCCTGACCTGCGCATGTACCGCCACTAGAACAATAAACATCATCCGTGTTATGTAAATATCCACATTCCTGCATATAGGTCAGAAGCCTCATTGATTATTAATCAAGTAGGTGTGTATGATGACACCACGAGTGGGTCCACCAATAGTCTGATCTAGGGGGTGGCGAAGATGATGTCATATTTAACTCTTTCCTAGTCAGTATTAAAGGCTGAGGGAGCTATGGGAGCGCATTCTGCTCTTTACTTTCGCAATAGCTCGCAAGGCTGACTGGGACCTCTAAGTATGTTCTTCCTTTCTGTAATCTGATATAATGTATGCTGTACATAGGTAGTCTAGATGTAACATAGAGTAGATACAAGAAGACCTGGGTATCTTCAGCAGGAAGGTACTCACGCAGCTGTAACGCAACATGGAAGTCTGCTTTGCCAGGAGATGATAAACTGTATCTATCTGTATTTCTGTTACTTGAATAAATAACGTAAACATTGAAGAAGCCTGAGAAAGTCTATCTCCTGCTTGCTGTGTGGAGAGTCAAGTGATCTCACAGTCTGTGAGACGTAACTGTAAGAAGTTACTGGTGTCGAAGCAAGGTGATAAGAACAGTTTATAACAGGTCTCTCATGAAGCAAGGTGAAACGCTTGCATCAGGCACAGGGATTACAGGGGCAACATGTTTGTACTGTGCGTTTACACTTACAGCATACAGTCAGAGTAAGAGGAGAAGCGAGAGGAGAGGGTGCGAAGTGAAGAGGTCATCATTGGGGAAAGGCAGCTTGATGTGCTGTATGAGGAGTCTAACAGTAAGTGAGGAGGGGGGAGGCAGGAGAGCAGCGGTGTTTCATTTGACTTGCACAGCAGAAGGGAGAGGGGGAACTGCTGTCCTGACTGAATGGAGGCTGGCCGACTGGCTGAGGGTGAGCAGTTTCTTTGTCACAGACTTGCCAGCCAGCCAGTCAGTGTGTTATTGTGTCTATCTGCAACATGTCATGTCTCAAGTTGCTGCATATGCTCCCTTGCTGACAGAGAACATTAAAGGAAGCAGAGTAGATTGTCTGGTGCTGTGTGATGATTCCAAATTGGGGGGTTGTGTGCATCCTCACAGGTTTTCCTCAGGCAGCAAAAAGTCTTAAACCGGCCCTGTTCGTGCACAGTTTTTAAATGAGTTGCTCGTTTAGTTGGTTGGTGTGTGGAAAATACAAGTTGTGACATTGATTTGTAGTGGTGTTGGTCAAGAAAGTAATTTTATCACTTATCATATCTGTACATGCCTGTACTTTACTAGTCATATTGAAATAGGTCCACTATAATCTCAGCTCAAGTTCAAATTATGGCTATAACACATGGCACTACTGGATGCACACTGTGACTTGTCAGAATACAGACTCAAATGAGCAAAGAAGTAGGCAGGGTACATTCTTCTGGGAGGAAACTTACCGTATATACTCGCATACAAGCCGAATTTTTGACCCCCAAAATGGGGGTCAAAAGTTGGGGGGTCGGCTTGTATGCGAGTCTTCCCTGGTGGTCTAGTGGTGGGTGGGTGGGTGGGTGGGTGGTCCGCGCCCCGCTCCCCCCTCCCCGCTCCCCCCGCGGCTGCCGCTGCTAATACCTGTTTAGGCAGCGGCCGCTTCTAATCCGCGTTCCTCTTCTTAAGTGTCTTCTCAGAGTATCACAGCAGCGCGCCCGGCGCTGCTGCTGTGACGATGCAGGGGGCAGGAAAGAGCGGTTCCCTTGGCAACGGCGATACAGATCGCCGCTATAGGGAGCCGCGCTCTTTCCTGCACTCTACATCGTCACAGCAGCAGCGCCGGGCGCGCTGCTGTGATACTCTGAGAAGAAACTTAAGAAGAGGAACGCGGATTAGGAAGCGGCCGCTTCCTAAACAGGTAATAGCAGCAGCGGGGGGGCGGAGCACTACCTACCTATGCTGGGCACTAAACTGGGCACTATACTGGCTAAACTGGGCACTATACTGGCTAAACTGGGCACTATACTAGCTAAACTGGGCACTATACTAGCTAAACTGGGCACTATACTGGCTAAACTGGGCACTATACTGGCTAAACTGGGCACTATACTGGCTAAACTGGGCACTATACTAGCTAAACTGGGCACTATACTGGCTAAACTGGGCACTTTACTAGCTAAACTGGGCACTATACTGGCTAAACTGGGCACTTTACTAGCTAAACTGGGCACTTTACTAGCTAAACTGGGCACTATACTAGCTAAACTGGGCACTATACTAGCTAAACTGGGCACTATACTGGCTAAACTGGGCACTATACTGGCTAAACTGGGCACTATACTAGCTAAACTGGGCACTATACTGGCTAAACTTGGCACTATACTAACTAAACTGGGCACTTTACTAGCCATACTGGGGCACTATACTAGCTAAACTGGGCACTATACTAGCTAAACTGAGGCACTACCTACCCATACTGGGCGCTATACTGGCTATACTGGGCACTATACTGGCAATACTGGGCACTTTACTAGCTATACTGGACACTACCTACCTATACTGGGCACTATACTAGCTATACTGGGACACACTGGGGGGCTGCACCAATCCAGCATTTCCTACCCCCGGCTTATATGGGGGTCAATCATTTTTCCCTGTTTTTTCAGGGAAAAGTTGGGGGGTCGGCTTATATGCGGGTCGGCTTAAATGCGAGTATATACGGTAGGCCTTTTTACACTTAATCAGTTTCTCTCAGTTAAAACAGAAAGAAAACTGATTTTCAAAGTAATGCCCATGTTTTCCTATGGCACCTTTCACACTTAACGCGTTTTAACTGAAATATTCTTCCCAATGCACTGCTATGGAAAAAACGCATACCAATGTGCACTAACGCGTACTAACGTATACCAACTGATTAAGTGTAAATGGGGCCTAAGGCTACATTTACATTGGGGCATTGTATTGGATTGTGGCGGACAATATAATTGCATTGCTAATGTGAAGCAATTATACTGTAATGGTATGCTCACATCGGCGCCTTAGTTGTGGAATACATCATCATAGTGTGAGGCATGCAGTGTGGTACTGCATAATGTGTGCATTAACAGTAGTAGTAAAGCATACTTTTCATTGGCTGTGTGTTTCACTGTATGTGGTGCATGGCCTGCTTTATGCATGATGCGACATCTCCCCTCCATTACAATCCTGTTTTTACAGGGAATGTGAACCTAGTATTTGATCTCTTTGACATGGAAGGCTGAACTACGTACATGTTGGGCAGTTCCACCTCTTATTTACTGGCAGCCAAGTGCCCTCTGAATGACAGGGTTTGCAACGCCACATGTGTCAGCATTTGTGTATTTACCTGGCTGGACCAGACAACTAGGTCTCAGTCATTCAGCGTTACATTATATTTATTGTGATTGTATGCTTGCACTTGTCACTGTAGCACTTTATATCTCACACCCCTGGTGAAGCAGCACTTTCAAACTGAAACATGTAAGATGCATTTTATGTATCAAGTTTAGATAAAGGAGAGCACCAACCTGATTACGGAAATGTCATCTCTATATATCAGATATAATCCAGGTGTTCTCCTCTTCGCTCTAATTTGCATATGTAGTGTTAATTGTCATTTTATATATATGTAATGTCAAGGTATACCAATATTTATTGAAAGCTAAGTTTTGAATATCTCAGATATAGCTCTGCCTTCAAACAAGAGTGTCATTTCTATATTTTTGCATTTAGTCAGCCAATTTCTGCTGTTGGCCTTTACCTGGCACCAAGAAACTGCCTCATGCTGCCTCTGAGTGTGGCTGCAGGTGCCTTGAAGAGATGGTTGCCCCCCATCTACCTGTAGCGAGCCAGTCCCAGGGCCCAGCAGTATATACATTTGATAAAGATAGTTGTTGAAAAGGGTGAAGGAAATGGCCGGTAGTGGAATATTGGTGAATTTACAGATATTCTATAACTTTATTCCTATATTAAATACTGGTAATATTTGCCAATATTTAACTATGACCTAACCTCTCCCTAGTCTCACTGGTGGTGCCTAACCTTAACCCCTCCATGGGTGCCTAACCTTAACCTCCTCAGGTGGGCAACGAAACTTAACCCCTGGTGGGCAACTAACCTTAAGTCCTCCCATGCCTACCCTACCATGACTCGCCAGGGTACTGATGAAAAGCGTACCTGCTGAAATAGCGGACAATGAGGCCACTCCCCATACAAACTATGGATGGCCCTGGCACCCACTATTTTAGCAGACCCCCCCTTTTCAACAGGATGTGTCATGCACCCTTTTCAACTGCTCCGCTGCCAGGTGCACCAGACCAACTGACAGGCAAAGCATTCACTGCCTTCAGCAATGAAAAATGGGCCTAACTTGCAAGGCTGTTTATGGGGAAATATTTTATTGATTATTAAAAATAAATCACTGACACAGTAAGATTAAACAAGTGTAATTATTTTGAAAGGAAGGAGGCAGCAGCTACACATCACTGTTATTGTGGTTGAGTGTGGAGTTAAACCTTCAATTACCATCCTTTCAAACGTACTAACTCGCTGGTTATTTTATTTGTAATTGTCTAATAGAACTTTAAACATACATGCGGTATTTGAGGATAACATTCAGTAAACATTGTTCTAATGAATGTTCTATAAATACCTTTTAGCATTTGAACCACAGCACCCAATCAGTGAATAGCCTTGATCTGCTGTGCATGATAATGATGGTAAAAGTCTAGCTATTATTGTTAAGCACAAATTTATACCTCTTTCCTGTTTTATTAAATAACAGATGAAAAGGGTGCGCTGAATAAACCTTACCATTTCCATAATGCAACATAATAATCATAAAGCATTGCATATGCTAACATTCAGTTGTTAGCTGAATGAACTGCCTTGAATTACCACTTAACTGGGAATAATTGCATTTAAATGGGCCAAATAGGAATGCTCCTAAGTGCAGTTGAACTGCTCCTTTAAAGAAGAGATTAATCCTATTTGATAATCAGCCACAGTGGCTGTTGTCTGGTGACAAAGATAAGTTCCCTTATTATCTGCTGTTCTTTATTGTGTTGAGACTGCAATTTTTTCCTTGGCCAAATGTTGCAGCGTTCCCTGTCTTGCATTTTATAATCCAGTGAAATAAATTAGAATGCTCTTTCCAATCACACAACAAGCTCTTCTCCCAAGTGGGATTCAGCTGTTTGTTATCATGCATACTGCCACAGTCAGGCTTTCCGGAAAGAAAAAAAGTTAAACACTCCAAATTATCATTTTTTTAGAGTTGGTCAGCCTAGATTACAAATAATTACCATGTGGTACTGCAGGCAGTAGCAAACAGGCTTTATGTGCACAATTATAAAGCCACACCTCAGAAAATACATAAAAATGCCCAAATCTATTTTTTTTTTCATTTTGTTTTAAAGAAGAACTGTAATTAAGGATTGAACGTCATCCCTATCAGTAGCTGATACCCCCTTTCCCATGAGAAATCTTTTCCTTTTCACGAATAGATCATCAGAGGGGTTTGTATGGCTGATATTGTAGTGAAACATCTCCCATAGTGTGATGTTAGGACCTAGGTTCTAACAGTTTCCTGTCTGTGAACCTGGTTGCCCTGTAGGAAATGACAGCTATTTCCAACTGCCAGGCAACCATTGCATATGTATATCTATTAAAAAAAACAACCTTTTAGCAAAGTTAGTGGGTGTGATTATAAATAATGGCTGTTGGTGCTGTCTAGTTTTTTCTTGTCTGCCAGTAGTAAAGATTATGGCATGGCATGCAGACTTTATTGTGGATCAAGCAATATGAACAAATTACATGGCGAATATCAATCATTTCTTGATCTCTCTTCTATTTTTTTTTAACTTCTCACTTTGCAATTTGTTGATTTCCCCCTTTTCGCTTAAAGAGACTCTGAAGTCTCAGAAAATTCAGCTTTTTATTGCAAAAACCTGTTGAACATTAATGCCCTAACTAAAACGCCACATCCCCGTGGCTGAAATCTAACTAAATCCCCCCAAACTCCCCGGGGCACACTGCGGGGAGCGCTTCCATGAGAGGCAGAGCTTTCAGCTGCAGCTCTGCCTCTACACGCGTCTATCAGCGCGGATCACCGCCTCCGCCTCCCCTCTCAATCTTCCTTCACTGAGAGGGGCGGGGAGAGGTGGAGATACGTGCTGATACACGCGCATGGAGGCAGAGCTGCAGCTGAAAGCTCTGCCTCCCGGGGCAGCAAAATCCACGACCAAGAAAGTCATGGATTTTGCGAGGGGGGTTTGGGGAGATTTAGTTAGATTTCAGCCACGGGGATGCAGCATTTTAGTTAGGGCAACAATGTTGAACAGGTTTTTGCAATAAAAAGCTGAATTTTCAGAGACTTCAGAGTCTCTTTAAGTTCCTCTTTAAAGCTGCCCATACACTCATCAAATTTCCCATTCGGTTCCCTGCAGATTTAATTCATCTGCTGGGAATAGTTTCCCCAACATGTCAACTGATAAATTTTTTGGTTTTTGAACAAAAAAACAATATAAATTATCAATCGGACAGGATGTAAAATTTTGATTGATCAGGAGCAAGGAGAGAACATTGGCAGATCGATGGCCCATAACTTTGCACTGCATTGTACAGTGCATTGCTGCAGTTCAATCAATTTTCAATAGATGCGCTGCTGGAATCTATTGAAAATTGATTGAAAGCATGTGGTAGGCATCAATTCCTTCTGAATTGATTCTATTCAGAAAAGAATCATTTTGGAACATTGGGTGAAAATCTGTGAGTGTATGGCGAGCTTCAGTTGGGAATAGTGGGAATGTTGGTCAGATTTTTAATGCTGTCTGTGTCAACTGTGAATATATACCCACCAATTTTTGTTTGCCAGTAACACAACAGAAAATGAGGAAATCTCTCCAATGGGCATTTGGAGAGCAACAGAAATCTGATAGCGATTCTAAAGCTATTTTTATATGCTATTTATTTATTTATTGTATTTATAAAGCACCAACAAATTACGCAGTGCTGAACATTCGTTTAGGTTACGGTCAATATTTAGGGGTGACATACAGCAAAATGACAATGCATGAATACAAGAAAGACCAGATCAGGCAGCACAGTAGGAGTACAAGGTAATGCTTAGTCAGTCACTGGAGGGGAGCATGGAGATTAGGCAAGTTAGGTTCACTCAGATGCATAGCATAGGTTCACAGTAATGGAGGTGCATGATCAGGTAGGACACAAAAGGAGGAGGACCCTGCCCACAGGCTTACAATCTAGGGGGAGAGGTAAGGACACGATATGCTAGACTGAACTCGGCAAAGGCAGTCATTTGGGATTATTGTGCCTGAGAAGGCTGTGTATGGATGTTGCCCAAGGTTGCTTAAAGTGAACCTAAAGTCCCCCCAAAAAAACGAGATGAACTCACCTGGGGCTTCCCTCAGCCCCCAGCAGACGATCGGTGCCCTCGCAGCTCCGCTCCGATGCCTCTGGACCCGCCGGCGAGCACTTCCGGTTTGGCCGTCACCGGCCGACAGGCATGGGAACGCGAGTGATTGTTCGCGTTCCCAGCCTGTATATCGCCCCCTATGCTGCTATTGCGACCTCCTGGCCGCAATAGCAGCATAGGGGGCGATATACAGGCTGGGAACGCGAACAATCACTCGCGTTCCCATGCCTGTCGGCCGGTGACGGCCAAACCGGAAGTGCTCGCCGGCGGGTCCAGAGGCATCGGAGCGGAGCTGCGAGGGCACCGATCGTCTGCTGGGGGCTGAGGGAAGCCCCAGGTGAGTTCATCTCGTTTTTTTGGGGGGACTTTAGGTTCACTTTAAAGATCCGGCTTAACAGATCCTTAAGTGATAGCAATGACCAAGCACATTGCTCCCCACCTTACTCCACCTGCCGGAAGCCACTCCACTGTGCCCACACCATTGTCTCTCATCTCCTTCTCATAGCAAGAAAATGTGTCACTCAGCTGCAGCTAAGACTCCCACCCAAATGATTGAGTTCCAATACCTATAGGCAACAGTTGTTGCCCATGTGTATATAGCTTAATGCTACCTACAGACATAAAAGAACCATTTACAACTGGACCCTGACGTTGGTAATCACTCCCAGTCTGTGGAAAAGGTTATGAGGCTAACACTTTTCAGAAAAAAATCTGATTGTGTTGGATTTCACCAACCTACCACTACTTTAGTGTCCTGCGTTAGCCCAATGTCACTTAAGAAATAAGCCATTGCTAAAGTGCTTTTTCTCAGTGATTTTCTCCTATAAATGATTTTAGAGGGTAACGATCAGCTAGAAATCTTTCTACTGATACCAGTTTGAAGTTGGATGATCCCTTGGCAGTTATCACTCCCTACAGAGAAAGTGTTGCAGCTGCAAATTGCTGGAAGTCTGTCATTGAATAGTATGTGTTTTGTGACTTTGGTGCCATGAAAGGTACCCTGCTCATTCCTCCACTGCCCCTCCACAGAGCTGTACATTCATTTCTTACATCAGAATGGGCAAAACACAAAAAGAGATGTCTGAGAAATCACAGTGTAGAGTTCTGGAAATATTTGATGAAGCTGCTCCTAACAGGGGCATAAAAACAGAGGAGCAGCCCTTGCAACTGCAGGGGAACCCAAAGCTGCCCTGGGGCCCCAACTACTACTTCACTCCCTCCAGTATAGGGTCCCATCCTTCAGAGCAGGAGTTTTTGTGACTACACTTGTTATGGGTGTGGAGTTTATGATTTCCACACTTTTTTAGTGACCCTTGCAATATGGTCCCGACTCCCCAGGCTGGGAGGGTCACCAGTAGTAGGCAAGGGAAAGGGTGTAAACATGGATGGGGGGGCATCAAAGCTTTTCTGTGGGCCACCATGATTTGTAGTTATGCCTCAGGCTCCTAACCAGATGTTTTGAAAATGATTTATATAACATCAGCATATCAGGGAGATTTTTTTAGGGATAAAAACCAAATTTGTCACTACACAAAACTAGAACATGGAATATAAGTTGCGAGCTATTCCTCGTGGTGACCGGTGGAAATACTTTATGGAGGAGCGCTCTCTCCTGTTTCTTATGTGTTTTTAAGTGGTTTTAATGGAGTTTACCGAGCTGATTGACACATTAACTCTTTTGTACCAATATAGTTTTTCATATGCACATGTAGGACTTCCTGGCTTTGTATATTTTTGTACAAAACTAGAACAGCATTTGTGTTGCTGCTAGGTTGTAGAAACCAATTCCACTGGTTAAGATAAAAAAAAACAGTGCATCCCTTCAACAGTATAGGAAAAGTATATGTTAAGAGGAAAATAAATCACATATACCTTTCCTGGATCTTGATATCTGAGGTCACATGACCTTTGCTGGCGTTATTTTAAATGACACCCCCTTCATAGTCTGTAATTGAATGAATGGGTACCCGGAGTAGTTTCACCAGCTTGAGCTGCAGTCCCTGCCAGTGGGGAGGGCAATACAGCCCAGAGCCAATTATGTGGCCATAAAGATTAATGGGAGCCAAGCAAGGTATATGAGTTTTTGAAACGATATACTGTAAGTACCTTGCCTACATTATTGTGGAGGATGGGCTAAAGGGTGGCTTTGGCCTTTACACATCTTCATATTAGTGTAAAATTGGGATGGTCAATGAGGTGCAAATAATTTCGAGTTGATGCAAAGTTATGCAATTTTTGTATGTCAATTTATGCAGCTTGAAAATGAACCAATCAAATCCTACTGAGGTGAAATTTGATTGGTTCATTTTCAAGCTGGATACATTTGAATAACAATTTGCATCACCTCAAATTTGTTTGCATCTCATTGACCATCACTAGTGTAAAGTACCACAGTTATTTGGGATTGTAGACTGGGTTGCTGAGAACCTCAGCAATCCCGTAAACCGTTTAAAAGTTTGCAATCCTCTTGTGCAGGTGTGTGCACCCAACAGAAATTGCTGGATGACTATTTTATTCCTCTTGTTACAACCTACTAGGGCAGTTTATAACAGATCCACTATTCTTTATGCTTAGATAATGTAAATGTATGCACTTAAAGATAGACCAATTAAAAGTAGTAGATCATGCATCCGATTGTTCCATTTTCAAGCTGCTTTAATTAGCATAAAATGACCATAACCTTTCCATCAACTCTGAATTATTTGCATCTTATTGACCACTCCCATTGCCAAGATTGCATTTTGAGCTCACTGTGAATTTTGTAATTTTTTATCTGGCAACAGATTCAAATGGTAATCTAATTTTTAACCATATGAAATTTCCATAAAACTTGTGCAGCACCAGTTGAAATTTAAATTTAAATAAAGCTTGACAATTCACAAAACAGTCATGCACATTTATTGTTTGGTTTTATTTTGGTTAGTAGTATACTCAGTATACACAGCCAACCCTCCATAATGTGCCGAGATGGAAATGCAGTTTAAGCACCACGGATGCCACTTTTAGCATCACGGTCTATAAAATGGTATCAAACCACATTGCAAACTTTCCTCAATATAACTAAATAAGAGTGACAGCCTGGGAGGCAGAAAATCAAATTAGCTCCACATTTTCCATCTCATTGTTTCCAGGAAAATAACAATTCTGTAATGAACATACTTCTTGCAAGCTGTGCAAAACAGGTCTCTCATCCAAAAACTCACACACCAGTTGCAAAATTCAAACAGGAACTATGGGACATCTGCTCTGGCAAAGCTATCACATACAATCTTTTTGACACATATTGGTAATAGTCTTAACTTACTTTTTTTTTTTTGTAGAAACATTAGTTTGTCCGCGCCTGAAATCTGGCATGCAGAAACTGACAGATGCTTCTGTCTTTACCTTGTCCTTAACGCACAGTTTTTTATTAAACCAGCACATCTACTAGAATCGCTTCTGTGTTCTGGAACTAAGACAAAATGCCATCTGTCTTTAAGTGATTATCCAACCTAACGCTGCAATAAAAAAAAAAAGAAAAGAAAAAACAGACATACACACACAAAGAGCTATAATGAAATATGAAATGATCAGGTGTCCAATGGACGTATTAGACTATTTTTTACTATAATTTCCTTATGCTTTTTACATCAAAATGCTAACAGGTCATAAGGTGAGTTTTTGGGATATATAAAATCCCAAAGTACCCAGATCAGTTTTGGAGCTGCACTTAGATTTTCTGTTATGGCCAAAGTGGAATTGAAAATACTGCCAAATTATCAAATTTAGCATTGCCTTTTTAAACAAAAGGAATTGGCAGGTAATCACTTCTAATTTGTGTCCACAAAGAAAGCGTATAATGTATTATTTCAGGACAGTGCTAAGTTAAAGAGACACTGAAGCGAAAAAAAATTATGATATTATGATTTGTATGTGTAGCACAGCTAATAAATAAAACATTAAGATCAGATACATCAGTGTAATTGTTTCCAGTACAGGAAGAGTTAAGAAACTCCAGTTGTTATCTCTATGCAAAAAAGCCATTAATCCCTACGACTTTCAAAGTAAGTCGTGGAGAGGGCTGTCTTCTGACTTTTATTATCTCAACTGTAAGTGAACAGTTTTCTTTTTCTCTGCCAGAGGAGAGGTCATTAGTTCACAGACTGCTCTGAAAGAATCATTTTGAATTCAGAGTGTTGTGTAATCTGCACATATTAGAGAATGATGCAATGTTAGAAAACACACTATATACCTGAAAATAAAAATATGAGAATATTTTCTTTGCTGCTAATCTTCTAGTAATTATTCATAGTACACAACCAATTCATTATATCATATTTTTTTTCGCTTCAGTGTCTCTTTAAATAAAAAAAAATCAGGATGTAGTACAAAATACATAAAAAGGCTCTTTGAAAATAAATAAGTCAGACTTCATCCCCCATTGAATTATGTATATGAGAATCACATGAAAAAACAAAATGTGGTTTTAAAGAGACACTAAGGCTGGTTTCACAGTGGGACGTTAAAGTCCCACGTTACAGCAGCCAGTAATGCAGCCAAACTCACAGCACTGTAAAATCAATGTGCTTGTTCACAGTGCACACGTTGCATTACATAGTAACGCAGCACGTTTAAACAAAGTGCTGCATGCTGTACGTTATACTGGGCTAAGCCACGTTAGACTGTTTGCACATGCTCAGTAATGTTGAAGGAGGAGGTCTCCCCTCCTCCTCCTCAGCCAGCCACATGGCTAAATAGTATTCACTGCACTGTGGAGAATCGTGGTGGGACTGTAGTGTTGTCCGGATCATGAACGAATCGTTCATTTGATCCGGATCTTTTTTGTGAGTCGAATCATCCGGATCATCACAATGAACGATTTGGTTCACAATGGATGTCTGTCTGGAAGAAACAGGAACATACAGGATGTACAGTGCAGGGAAAGTCCTGTCCTGCTAATCATTTCACCCAGTCTGCTTCCCTAGTAAAATGATTCAAATGATTTGGTTCAAAGATCCATATCTTTTCAATGATCCGAATCAAATGATCCGAACCCTTAAAAAGATCCGGTCTTCCTATCACTAACCTGAAGCGGCTGCTTTGAGAGGCGCATAACGCAGCTCAATCTGACATCCAACTTCAACACCACCATGCGTTGCGTTAGGGGCACATTATGCGGCCATAACGTCCCCTAAAACGCATCGTCTTGGTGGGAAAGTAGCCTAAAGTGAATCACAATATAAATACTAAGAGTTTTGTATTATTCACATATATTTGAGAGTTACCAAGCAGCTCGGGGTGACCCAAACCACTAGGAAAGTATAAGGGGCTAAAAGGTACTTGCAATAAATCAGCTTTAAGTGATATATATTTATGTAATATATCTGTATTATAATACAGTATATATATATATATATATATATATATATATATATATATATATATATATATATATATATATATATATACAGTATATATATATATATACATATATATTTGTGTGTATATATATATATATATATATATATATAATGTATATATTTATTTTGAAAACTTAGATGACAGTTGAGTTGGGCTTGCACTTGTGTACTCCACCTGCCTTATTTTATATGTGTCAGCAGTTATATTTATATTTTAACGTGGATATTAAATATGTTTGAACAATTCAAAAGTGCCATCTATCTTGGGTAATTTTTCCCATAATCATATATACAGTATGTGTTGTGTTTGGTATTTTAACACATGATGGATTTTGAAATTGTTATACTAATTGTCAATATTGATTTATAAATGAATATCCGTAATCATTTCCAAATTGATCATGGCAAGCCGTTGTAATAATTGCATATACTGTGCCTAATAAAGCAGTCCTTTGAATGGGGAAGCATGCATCACGCTGCCTTATCTGTCAATCAAGCCATGATATTTTCATAAGTATCCCAGTCTTGCATGGTTAAAACACTTCATATTTACAATATGACTTACTTTGTTGCCTACCTAAAACCTCATTTGTTTTTGATTGTGGTTCTCTTTCAGTTGGAAATAATTACCAGTATTCCAGGCATGCATACAGAACTAATGATTTACAAACTGCAAGTGAGCCATAAAACAGTATTTGGGCCATTTCCACTAACAATCGCAAAAGGAAAACACAAACTCAAGAAATTGCTATTCTTTATCAATTTTATTGTGCAATTGCGATTTAGCATTTATCTATTAAAATTAAGCACAATCGCTCCAAAAATTTAGCAATTTACAGAAAATTGAATCACAGTAGTAGAAAATACTTTTCACGATTCCTATGTTAAAGTAGCAACCCTAGCGATTACAAAATAGCTAGTGTTTTGCGATTTGAAGCAAATCACTCTCAGTGGAAAAGGGCTCTTTTTGGATTTTTACTCAGCCAGTTAGAAAGGACTTGTTTTATGTGTGTGCACTAGAAGAGATGACTTGCAATGGCCCTCTGTTTTAAGAAAGACATCTTGTCATAGGCAGGTAATTATGCAAAATTCAGTGCCAACTACAAGATACCTAGGGCCTGGTTCACATTAGCGTTCCCTGTCCGTATCCGCCTGATCGGATCCGGACCGTATACTGTGCAAACGGAACGTACGTTCCGCATAGCAATGCAGAGTCTATGCGGACGTTCACAAGCGTACGTTCCGTACAGAACGGAGCCGGATCGGATCCAGACTCCGGACACTTTTCCAACATGCGCTATTTTTCGGGTCCGGATCATCCGGCCCACGCAGCCGGACCAGAGCTTGACTGCACCATCCGGAAATGGAAACCTATGGGGACCGGAAAGCGCAGAACACACAGGATACAAACACCTGACGTTCTACCCCACTTCCTATGTGTATTCTAGCGGCCATTACGGATGGGGACACATGGGCAGCAGTGAAGCAGCAGTGACTAACGTGCTGGAGCTGTTTGGCAGTATGTTGGAGGAGGAGGTGAGGCCTAAACAGCGGAGGACCTGATTCTACAGGTGCACCAGGTGCACCTTCTGCTGACCCCAACAATTTTATTAGTAATTTCGCTGTTTTTACCACACGGATCCGGATGGCAGCCTGATACATTCCTGATGCAAACGGACCGGATCCGGATCGGATCCAGATCGTAACCGTACGGTTCCGATCCGGATCAGGTGCTGATCCGATCCGGATCCGGTCTGTTTGCATGCCAAAACGCAAGTGTGAATGGGGCCTTATACTAATTTCACTCATTACAATGCACATCAAGTTCTGACTTAATAAATATAAATACATAATTATAGGAACCATTAACCTTTTCCAGACCGACGTAGCTGGAATCTACGTCCTGCTGATGGCTGTGCGGCTCTGACAGGACATAGATTCTAATTATTCACTGCCGCGCATTCACTCCTTCCTCGCCATTTTGGCTGCTGTTTCATCACTGCACCTGCCTGCTCTGCTGTTACAGTGACATCCAGGTCAGGAATCAATTTCATTGGCTCCCGACCTTGTGATTACTGTGAACCAATCACAGTAATCCCAGGACACAATAGGGAAAGGTTGGCACTGGTCCTTAAGAGGCAACTTGCAAAACTTCAGCAGTAAAAATTGAAAAAAACTAAAAGTAACATTTGTTTATACTGTTCTTAATATAACCACCTGGGAGTATGGGATAGTTCCTGATGGTTGTGAATATGACCTCCGAGATTCTGGAATGAGAGAGACCAGGAGCAGTATGGTTAGATGAAGTAGATGATAAATACAGTAGTAAAATATACTCATAAGGGTGACTTGCACTCCTGCAACCACCGACAAAGCCTACAGGAAATTAAATGTTCCTGTTCAGTATCCCAGATCCGCTAGGCAGGTGCTGGTTGGTAGCTCTCCTTAGGTATTTGGACACGTAGTGTACAAGGTACTGACCCTTTTTCTTTTTTTTTTGTGGGTGCCCCCACTCGCAACTGCTGCTGACTTTTTATTGAACTAAGGAAGCAGGCCAGTACCTGTGAAACCCGTTGTCTTTGTTGTGCATCATTAACTATATTTCTACCTGTGTGATTTGTTCATTGATGGAGGTAAGATATAATTACTTCCTTAATATATGATTTTAAGTTAAGATAAATTCTGGGTGCCTCCTACATGTCTTTTTAGCTATACCCACCTGGGGCTTCTTCCAGCCCTTTGTAGTATGGCAGGTCCCTCTGTGTTCATTCAGCCCCTTCCATCCTGCTGCTGTCAGCCCTGGTACAGTCTGAAACTTGACTCAGTTATGGACTATTGCACATGCGTGGTCCTGGCCATGTACCTCCATGATTGTGCTTCTGTGTCTGGAAGCATTCTGCGCCTGTGCTGTTACAAGCTTTAACTAACTGTGCAGGTGCGGAATGCTCCCGGCACTGGGAATGCAATCAAGAAGGAGCATGGCCCGGAATAGCGCATGTGTAGTAGCCCCTGGGTCGCAGACTTTCATTTGGCTGAAGCAGCACATTGATTTGGATCAGGGGGATGCTAAGAGAGCTGACAAACTACAGGGGGCTGGAAGAAACCCCAGGTAAGTAAAAAAAACTCTTGTCCCCCCGTCTCAGGTTTACTTCAATAAAAAAAACAAAAAAAATACAGGTAAACACAATAAACACATAAGTACAACACACATGCTAAAAACGTAATACACACTCTTTCATTTACAAAATATGTGTAGTAAAAACAGCTAGTAGGCATAGTGGTAATTATTACGGAACATAAATGTCTTTGCCATTTAGAATGTAAGGTCAGTGGAAGATCCCAGTTGGAATGTGCTGTGTTCTCTTTATAGCTGATATTTAGCCATTTTGGCATAGGTGACTATGAGCAGCTGGAGTGAAAACACGATAATGAAGTTGTAGATGTGTACCTTTGGCCACTTACAATAACATCTGTCTCAATTATACATCTGTGAGTAATAATGAGCTTTGTGCTTAATTACAGTATGACGTGCCCTTAAAAAACATGACTCTCACGGTGCTTGGAACCAATATGAAAAATAAATTCTATCTTTAGGATGCAGTTCTGCTGCAACAGACATTATGCTTGGAGTGAAATGAAATGTGCAGTGTGTGTATGAAGTGTTGTGAGCTACCTGTGGAGATTGTAATAAGCATAACAGATATAAGGCTGTAGTCCCACTTGTCTTCTTGCCCTGGGGTGATCGCTCTACTAGAGTGTGAGACTGCTAACACATGGCTTTCCAAAGCTAACCTGTGTAGCAGAACTGTGTTACTGCAACCTCATATATTTCATGACTTATTAGAGCAATTCACTTTCATGTTGTTGCACTGTGAGTAATTTGTATACAGGTTTGAGGCGCTCCCCCAGTGAGACAACGTGCAAAGGTTGCAGACTCCTTGCTCACCTGGAGGGAGATCAATCCGTTCCAATCTGTAGATGCAACAAGCACAGAAGGAATGAATCTTTAAATTAGGCTTATTCCATAGAAAGTTTCCAGGTTAAAAAGTAGAACACTCAAGTTGCAGGCAGTAATTAAAGCTTCTTCCATAGCCAAAGCCAGAAATCATAACATTAGTGGTTTAGCATAAAAACATATTCCGCCGAAAGTTACAATGGACTAATGTGCGTCTATTGCCAAACTAAAAAGTACAATTTATGGCTTGACAAAGGAGATATCATATGTGGTCTAGATCTAGAAGATCTGGCCAGGGGCTTCTAAAAGTTGGCTGTCACGAGGTGGTACAAAAAGTGCAACCCTTGCATGGGTTAAACGGAAATATAGTGAGGTTTGCTGAACGGATAGTAAATTATTAGTTATAGCTCGAATTTCAAACACTTGAACAAATGTGTGTGATGAATTGAACAATTTCTTCAAAACTTCAGATCACCTGAAAAATTGGATTGGAATGGTCGAATCAAATAGAAAAAAATAGTAGTGTTTGTGGCCATCTTTAAGTTCACACAAGTGTGTTCAGCACCAAGGATAATGCCATCTCCTATGCTGTCACCATCCTTGGAACATCACATGGAGCATCCGTTTATAGGCATGTCCCTTGCATTGGACAAGACATAACGGCATTGTTATTTTGAGATGTCCAACTTCTTTATGATTGGCTGTGAGTTTGTGTTTTGTTACTGCAACGTACAGTACAGACACCGGATGGAATGGCATGTCAACATGTCTCTGAATTTATTATGTATGTAACATTAGATCCATCTAAATGTCCACTGGTCCATTGTATGAACACAACAAATGAGCCACAAAATTAGTATCATCGCCTAGGATATGTCACACAATGGATATGCAAAAAAAGAAAAAGCCATCCATATGGCAACCTCAAAGTCAAGTATCACAAATAATCTCTCTCAAAAATAGCAATGTATAAATCTTTATTGAACAGGGAAGTGTCCCATAAAAAACAATTAAAAATAACAGTTAGCAGGGCAAAGAGGCACAAATAATGTAATAAATATAGTATAAATCACATAATAATGCTAGGGCACGTAGGGTAGCACAATACAATATAAATCAAGATGGCTATATATGTGGGAATAGGCAAAAAAAGACAAACACCAGTATGGGTATAAAGAGTATACAGATGTATACAAAGACTGTAAG
Source organism: Hyperolius riggenbachi (assembly GCF_040937935.1). Classification (NCBI taxonomy): domain Eukaryota; kingdom Metazoa; phylum Chordata; class Amphibia; order Anura; family Hyperoliidae; genus Hyperolius; species Hyperolius riggenbachi. The sequence goes on along the minus strand of NC_090653.1, from coordinate 121,032,819 downwards.
CAAGCCCTTTCGTACCGCAAAAAAAAGCACAAAAGTCCCCCGAGGTAGAAGGTGAACAGTAGTTTACCACAGACGTCCCAAGTTAGCCGTTGGGTTTGCTTGCAGTCATTGGCCTCAATTCACGGAGCTTTATCAAACACTTTATCAAACGTTTGATAATTTACCTCATGGGTAAAATCTAATTTTGAATTCACTAAGGTGTTATATATTTGTCGAATGTTTTACCGATAAAACGTTCAATAAATCTATAACACCTTAGTGAATTCAAAATTAGATTTTACCCTTGAGGTAAATTATCAAACGTTTGATAAAGTGCTTGATAAAGCTCCGTGAATTGAGGCCTTTGTGTACATCTGTATACTCTTTATACCCATGCTTTGTCTTATTTTGCCTATTCCCGCATATATAGACTTCTTGATTTATTTTGTATTGCGCTACCCTACGTGCCCCAGCATTATTATACTATATTATTTTTATACTATATTTATTACATTATTCTACTATATTTATTACATTATTTGTGCCTCTGTGCCCTGCTGACTGTTATTTTTAATTGTTTTTATGGTAAATGGCCCTGTTCAATAAAGATTTATACATTGTTATTTCTGAGAGAGATTATTTGTGATACTTGACTTTGAGGTTGCCATATGGACGGCTTTTTCTTTTTTTGCATATCCATTGGTCCATTGTAATCTGTTCTGTGAAACAGACAGATTTCTTGTCTAGTGTGAACCTGCCCTTAGAGGCTCTGAGAACTCTATAAATGTTTGGTTTTCTTTCATGCACTAGATTTACAATGTGTGGTCAGCTTAGATACAGCAGTGCTGAGTAGTAATCCCAGTTCATGGCCAGTAGACTGTGAATATAAGATAACACAATACATAACCAGCGGTGAAATCCAAAAGTCGGTACACATGGTAGATGCATGTCACCCATTGGGGTTCGGGACCTGGGGCCCATTGAAGAGCTGAGGTTGTATAGATGCCTCATTAGCCTGTAGGCTAGCAACATTTTCTGTTGCTCTGTGAGGGGGGATGGAGGGCCAATGGAGTGGTGTGGGAGTGACATCTTGAGAAATGAGTGGAGAAAACAATGCCCTTGTTTGGCCTAATGGATCAATCAGGAGGTTGGGACTTTCTGTACATTTTGTTCTTTGTACACTGACGACTTTCATTTAGTGTCGGTACAGGACTTAAAGTGGTATGAAACTCAGCATTTCCTCATTGTTCTAAAATATTATTTACAGCATAAAATCTACTACCACAAAAAAAATTGTAGCAGAACAGCATTCAAACAGTTAAACACAGCACTCTGTTCTTCAGTGGAAAGCTCCTTGCTCCAGTGGAAAGCTCCTTGCTTCAGTGGGCAGCTTCTGGCCGCATCCGAAGAAATGATATTATTTTTTGTTTACATTTCTTTGTCAGATACATTTAGTAAACATAAAAAAGTGCTAAAACTGAGCTCCCTCTGCTTTTAGTATTTGTGCAGCTGAGAAGTGATCACTAGATATATTTTAATACATAAATACAGCAGACATAAAATAAAATGCAATAGAAGCTTTCAGAGCAGATAAACTGTACTTTGGGAACTTGTAATTTGTAAACAGACAATATTACTTGTGCACAAAAGTAAAGTCTGTTTGATAACTGTATGGGTGATAACAAGTAGAAAACACTTTTTTTGAATATTATGTCAGAGTTTTATCCCACGTTAAGTAAAATAAAAGGCCTAAGGTAAAGTAGGCAAGGTGAGGTTAGTTGAGCCCTTGAACCTGCCTAAGGGTTAATAAAGTCTTCCATCACATTATAACACCAATGAAGAGGCCAGAGAAGAGGACGGGGTGATGTCACGTTTAATCTTTACAGGAAAAGGTTGTATTCTGCATATTAATTCAACAGCCTACTGTATATATCTAGAACTACAGATTGTTTGACTGGCAGTTTTCACTAATGGTGGCATCTGATTGTGTATTTTTTTTTCATCATATGCTCAGTTTTTCTGCCAAGATTTGTTACAGGTTCATGTTATGATAATCATAAGAAACATGAAAGATGCTTTTCTCAGCTGCTGGGCTCCAGTCTGGATAATTATTGAAAGTCTTCTTGACTCCTGCATGCCGTCACGCATAAAAAATTCTAATGTATTCCAATAGTACTTTACAGTAAATATAGAATTCTAGGGATTCCATTACAAACTCCAGTAGTTCCCACTGAGCATCAGTTCATGATTAATGGATCATCAGTGCAACCTGTGCCATATAACCAGGGCCACGCATTTACACATACATCATCATTAGGCCATATACAGAGTTTCCATATTTAATATGTGAATGTATATTTAGCACGGGTTGCGTATGAGACTCAGTGGACGCTTGCTTTCATAGAGCATGATGTGCTGCAAAATGCTAAAGTTGAAAACAAAGTTGATTATTTTAAAACAATCTTTTTCTTGAAGATAAACACAGATGATAAATGAAATTGCCTTAGATGGTAATAGCTAGGGAACTGTCACTGAGTCAGCTCTGATCCTTCTCTCTAATGTTAAAACCTGGGGGCGGATAAACAAATAAAAACTTGAAATGGAATGTATAGTGTATTCCGCATTTAATCAGTCAATTATGAAATATTATACAATAAAGGACAACCGTACACTGGAACATAAGGAAACCCTTACCAGCTTAATTACCGGTATTTGATTTGCTTAAGGTGGCCACACGCCATACAATTTTTTTTACATTTCTTTCCAATTCAAGATTAACAATTTCAATTTTCAATTTTTTTTCTGATTGATTGAAACATTTGAAAAATCTTACCAATGTACCACCCCAATTATGAGAAAAAAATGATTGAAAACTCTGAAAAAAAGTCTTAATTCTCTACAGTAGGCAATTGTCAATCTATCACACACAATACAATATTGCAAAAAAAATTATCAGAAGATGGAGAAAAAAAAATGGGAATTGCGATCTTAAAAGCACACTTAAGTCAGGAATAAAAAAATCAGTTTTACTTGCCTGGGGCTTCTACCAGCCCCCTTCAGCCGACCCATGCCCTCACAGACACTCACGGAGCCTCCGGTCCCCCGCCGCCAGCTAGTTTTGTTTTTGCTGACAGGCCCTGACAGGGAGTCTGTGGGCTTTCAGTGCATGCACAGGCCTGGCCACGTGTATCCTTTTTCATGTTCCCGTCCTCAATAGCATCCTGCACAGGACGCTATTGCAGACAGGAATGCGATGAAAAATACTTGTGACCAGGCCTGTCGGGCTTGTCAGCGAAAACAAAATTAGCTGGTGGCAAGCAACCGGAGGCTCCATGAGTGACTGCGAGGGCACGGGACAGCTGGAGGGGGCTGGTACAAGCCCCTGTAAAGCTAAACTGATTTTTTATTCCTGGCTTAAGTGTCCCTTTAACCACTTAAGACCGAAGGGTTGTTTATTTTTTGCGTCTGAGCAACGTTCACCTCCCATTTATTTGCCAATAACTTTATCACTACTCATCACAATGAATTGGTCTATATCTTGTTTTTTCTGACACCAATTAGGCTTTCTTTGGGTGATACATTTTGCTAAGAATTATTTTATTCTAAATCAATTTTAACAGGAATATTAAGAAATAAATGGAAAAAAAAATAATTATTTCTTAGTTTTTGTCCATTATAGTTTGAAATTAATACATGCTACCGTAATTAAAACTCATGTATTTTATTTGCCCATTTGTCCCGCTTACTACACCATTTAAATTATGTCCCTATCAGAATGTACGATGCCAATATTTTATTTGGAAATAAAGGTGCATTTTTTCAATTTGCGTCTTTCACTATTTACAAGCCCATAATTTAAAAAATGATATTAATATACTCCTTTGACATGCTTATTTAAAAACTTCAGACCCTTAGGTAACTATTTATTTGTTTGTTTTTATAATTGTAATTTGTTTTTTGTTTTTTTATTAAAAATTTGATTTGGGTAATTTGTGGTATGGGCGGTAAACAGCTAATTTTAAATGTAAAATAATGCATTTGTTTAATAAAAAATAGATGTGGGTGTAGTTTTACTATTTGGCCACAAGATGGCCACAGTCAAAAAGTCTTGGAAGCGTACAATCAGCTTTCCAGGATGCATTAGGAGGACAGGAAACTTTTTGTGAATCAGAAAAACAGAAGCCTCAGTTAAGAGGCTGTAGTTTTTTCTGAGGAGGGGGTGGGGGGGGGGCCTTCGATCAATGAATGGGGTCTATAATCCCACTGGCGGGAGCACGCGCAGCACAACTGGACGAGAATGTTCATCCAGTTGGGCTTAAGTGATTAATTTACACTCAAAAAAGGTTTGATTTTTCTGCAGAAATTATAATTTTTATCGAATTGAGGCAAAATCGGATCATTTTATTGTATAGTGTGTGGCCACAGAGATAGCAAGTGACATTGTACACTAGGGGGACTAGACTGCTTTGGTTCTGGAAGCACATTGGTGAGAAAGGCTACTGACATTTACACAGGACTCTAGGGGTAGATGGATAACTGCACTTTTGTTTGTAGAGTAGTTCACACCTTCTCTGCTGGCAGGGAGATGTTCCATTATGCTCTGGCCTATTCAAAGAACTTCTGTCCTGACAATCACTTGTTGTAGATTGGGTGACTGTCAATATTCCAGAAGGGAAGGTTTAGGGAATATCTCTCTCACTCTCTCAATCTTTGTAAGTAAAATAATCATTTAGGCAGGGAACACACTTGACTGTTTTTGTGCGCATTTTCTGAACAGAAAAACTGAGAACTCATGTTAATCAATGGGCTAGTTCACACTTAATGCATTTTTCACTCGCAGAAAAAAAAACCTGACATACTGCAAGATAATTCTGCACATTTCTTCAGTTTTCTCTAACAGTTAAATTAGCTGCTTTCAAAAAACACACGTGTATTTCTTCCCACAAATACACATGGTGTGCAGAAAACACACCCAGAAAAAGACGTGCAGGAAACTAAAAGACAAGTGTGCCCCCACCTTAAAGCCCCAGTTCAGGCAATGTTCTTTGTATATACGCATTGAAAATAAAAAATGGTTTGGGTGAAGATTGTTTTTTTTTTGTTTCAATAATTCTTCTTAAAATTAAAAAATTTAACATGAAAAAAAATCAAAAGTGTTACCAACCAGTAATAACAACCACTGCAGATGCATATGGGGAAAATGAACCTGTCCCCGTTCAGGTTAAGAAGTCACTCTCCATAGGAATAGGGAAAAAGAGCAGTTTCCACCCATCCACCAAGGTGGATCACAATTTTTAGAAGAATACATAGGTAACAAAATAGAATAAAATAATAACTGTAATTACCCCCATTTTTAAACGGTTATTAATTATTTCATTCTATTTTGGCGTTTCTGTATTCCGCTCAAAGTTAGTGAACAAGCTCTACAGACAGCTTTATTATAAATTATATAAGCCACTGTTTTCAGCCTGCTCTGATCCTTGAGGCTTACATTGGGAATAATTAACAAGTTTACCAAATTAATGGGAGAAAAAAAATTGGGGAGGTAGGGCTTGTGGTTATCAGTGAGGAGGGAGGGATGTTGGAGAGTGACTTATCAATGTAATTCCAGTCAATCTTAAAGGATACCCGAGGTGACATGTGACATGATGAGATAGACATGTACGTACAGTGCTTAGCACACAAATAACTATGCTGTGTTTCTTTTTTTCTTTCTCTGCCTGAAAGAGTTAAATATCAGGTATGTAAGTGGCTGACTCAGTCCTGACAGGAAGCGACCCTCACTAATAAGAAATTCCAACTATAAAACACTTTCCTAGCAGAAAATGGCTTCTAAGAGCAGGAAAAAGATAAAAAGGGTCAATTGTTCATAGGATTTAGCTCTGGCATACTTCATTGAATGTGTCATTAAGCAAAAAAAATTAAAACATAAAAAAGTAGATTTAAACATAAAATAAGATTATGGAATATCTTAAAAAGTCATTTTTAGGTCAAGGAAGATGGATACAATTGTTTATTTCATCAGTTTATTTTCACCTCGGGTGATCTTTAAGTTGAGTATTACCCTGAGAGAAGAGAGTCATTCTTCTTTTAATGCATGATTCAATTTGCAAATTATAATTGGTCATGTTTGGTCAGTTTTTTTTTTCAGTTGAATAAAGTTAGGTATATAGTCAGATTACCATTTTGATAGGATCAATTGCCTTGTTGCACGTAACTGTCTGCATTTCTCAATTATTTTCTAGCAACATGATAATCAAAGGTAATGCAATTCCTCTTTGATGAATCTGACATATCACTGCTTTCACTGTAGAAATGTAGGTGCCCTTTTCTTCCTTTTGATAGGTTGGTGTGACTCAGGGGCTGAGTGTGAAGCAACACCTCCCAACAACCAATGGAAATACTATCAGTCAATAGGAGGAGATGTAGCAGAGATTGCAGCCAGGTCTGCCCACTCCCTTCCCATGGCATGGATAGTCTTACTACCAGGAACCAGTGTTTCAGAATCCAGGAGGAGTCTGCAAGCTGTTTACTGTATGTAGAGGACACAAAGGGAGAAGAGAGTGCTCCAATGGTGCGTTAAACTTCTTTTTAATTTTCAAAACACGCAATAAGAGTTGCATTTACAATGTCCGTGCAAGTAAAGCACGTGTAGGAGGCCGCAAGCGAGTCCTCTCTAGCTCCTGAGCCTGGCCAGGGCTAACAGGGGCCGTCTGCGATCATGGAACGATCTGATGGGATACCCGGCGGCGGCTGAGTCTCATCACGGCGAGCCGTCTGACATCACTATGTGTTTTGGCACCACACCTTCTTTGGGTCACTTCCCCTATTAGTGATCTTAGCACACACAGCTTGCCGGTGTGTTTGCATGGTACATATGTAGGTACTAGCAGCTCCTGTAGCAAGGAGGACGGTAAGGATATGTGCTCCTATTCCTTAGATAGGTTTTGATGTGCTGAATGCATGCATGTTCATGCTATGCACGTTACAGGGTCAGAGTTAGGACACATACGACACTGGGCTATCTCTACGTGGTGTATGTGACTATGCAAGGGACTTTATTCTTGTAACGAAGATCCCAGCTTTTAACTTAGCTGTAGGGACAGCATTGATTGCTGCATGATTTTTGTAAATGGATTCGCATGAGGATTTGCATGAGTGTGCGGAAGTTAATTTTGACTTTGCTGTTTTGTTTGCCACACCCCTTCCAGCACCTCCCTATTACATCTGCAAGTGTTTAAATGTCCTAGTGTGACGTGAGGAGCCTGGATTTTGTGTTTTTTTGATCCTTGTGGCTAGGATTTCATCTAGTGCTCTCCTTCTTCCCCTATTAGGGATCTTAGCACACACAGCTTGCTGGTGTGTTCGCATGGTACATATGTAGGTACTAGCAGCTCCCTTGCAGGATTAGTTAGATGCACTATCTTTCCCAGGGATGATGGTAAGGATATGTGCTCCTATTCCTTAGATAGGTTTTGATGCACTGAATGTGTGCATGTTCGTGCTATGCATGTTACAGGGCCAGAGTTAGGACACATACGACACTGGTATACCTCTATGCAGTATATGTGACTACGCAAGAGACTTTATTCTTGTAACAAAAATACCAGCTTTTAACTTAGCTGTAGGGACAGCATTGATTGCTGCATGATTTTTGTGAATGGATTCACATGAGGATTTGCATGAGTGTGCAGGAGTTCATTTGACTTAGTTGTCTATCTCAAGCCTGAAAACATCACCTACCTGGCCTCCTCATTACATTGAGGCGGGGTCGCACTTGTTGGAATTGGAGTTGTTTTTTCATTTGCGAAAAATGCAAGTAATGCTTTCCTTTGGAGCTGCTGCATTTTCAGGAGCCATCTGCAATTCCGTATAGCATTTTTTTTTAAATACCACCTGCTCTACTTTTCCACACAACGCAAATGACCCCTGATTGAGATTCACTGACTACTGTAAAAAAAAAATAAAAAAAAAATGCATGCATTGTCTTTGGCTCCGGAAGACACAAGTGTGATGTGATCCCTCCCTCAGGAACCTGGGTGTGTAGTGATCCCTCCCTCAGGAACCTGGGTGTGTAGAGCAATATTAAACAGATACATACCGACGCAGTATGAATCTACGTCCAGCAGGTGGTGCTGCCGCTCTGATTGGACATAGATTAAACGTCCTGGTAAACAATTCATTAGCGCTTCATCCCGCCACTATCGTGAGCACCCGAGAGGGGACATTAAGCTGTCATATGACAGCTGGCATCGCCACTCAGTGATCAGGAGCCATTGTGATTGGCTGCTGATCACATGATCACTACGTTGCTGGCGGATCGTAGTGATGATCACTACAGAGCAACTGCAGTAGCCGGGGAAGAAGAGGATCCACTCACCTTCCTGGCATACCCCTGACAATCGTCGCTCCCCTCTGCTCTGGCTGGCATCTCTGCTCGCTCTGACTCTAATGTCGGGTCCTGGCTTGATGACGTCATCAAGCCGTGACCTGGAACAGAGAGTCAATGCGAGCAGGGATGCCGGCCAGAGTGGAGGGGACTAGAGCTGCTCATCGCAGGACCCAGGGAGGTGAGTAAAGGCTGCTGGCTGTACTGGGGACACATGGCTACACTAGGGGCACAAAAGCCTAGCTATTTAAACTGGGGATCCGGCTGCCTGACCCCCCCAAACGCGACTCCTCCACAGCAGGTAAAATGCCCTGGTCCTTAAAGTGGACTAAAAATCTACTAAGCAGAACTGAAAAGGCTTGGTGTTTCTTTAACAGTTTCACAGCATCAGAGCTTTGTTTTTCTTACCAAAGCATCATTTTTAGCTGCATTTTTAGCTAAGCTCCACCCATCAAAGAAAACTGCCCGGGCTTTTTTTCCCTGATGCTGTGCAAAGCATGATGGGATTTCCTATGTTGTTATTCATGTTGCCTAGCAACTGGGAGGGGTGATCAGCACACAGGACAGTTGGAACTGTAACTCATGCTCCCTGTCACCTCCTTTTAACCAAAAAGATGGCTGCTCTCATGAAATCAAACATTTGTCTGTTCTTTTAAAACAGGGTGGGTAAGAGATTATATTACCTATCTATTTTAATTAACATAACTAATGTAACTTAATGACAGTAAGTTTGTTTAGACTGAAGTTCCACTTTAAGGGGGGTTAGGCTGCCGGTCCCCAAGAGGTTAAACAGCCAATGCTCTTGTTGTTTAAATTTCTCTGTGTTCTTTGTTTTATCACACAATCATGCACTCTCAGAAGCTTAGAAAAAATATGCTTTACTGTGTATTATAGCTAAGTCAGTTCTGTGAATTCTTACATTTACATTTCTATTTTTATATTACTGTATTGTTGTCTTTTCATTCTACTAAGAGTGGAATTAAAACAAATGCATTATTCACATAACATTTACAGCATATTCTCGCAAATATTTGTTTGACCTTAGCATAGTTTAGTATATAATAAATATGCTGTAAAATATATGAAGTTTTTTTTTTAAATTACAGATGGATGGATCTATCTAATAAGACAAACAAAAAATCCCTGGATTATCATTTTACTACTAATGGACCCTGGCTTTATCAAAATGTATCTCTACTTCTTTCGATCATAATAAGCTTTGTAAAGCACTAAACTGACAGTTTTTGTAATGCACTTGAAATAAAGTTGCAAGATAGTGTAAATTTTTATTATAATGTTCACATTTTAGAGAGGCTGCTTTCTTTTAAATGAGTTTTCCACCTGTCAGAACACATTGTTATGCTCAGCTGTCAGGGGTAGTCTGGTTGATCTCCATGGTAACAGTGCCTGCTGCAAATGAGAAGTAGGACCTTCTTCATTTTAAAATAGTGTATTAGGAAAACTAGCCATTTGTGCTTTGCATGAGACAGACTGAGCCGGAGACACATTGCACTGCTATAACCCCCTTGTGAATTACATTTCATTCACTTACGCTCGCATCTGTATTCCTTCTTCTGGTTTTTAACAATTTTTTAAGAAAATCAGCCACAAATAGGTACTTTTGATGATCTGAAATTACTATTAATTTGCACTTACCACTTTCTAACATTAGGTGTAATGGATTGCTGAAAAGCACGGCACCAAGCAGGTAAAAAGGGCACCAGAGGAGCCCTGATAAAACCGATATGCAGCTATAAACGGTAAAATTAGCGGCTATAAACAGTAATTGAGGTTTATAGCTGCTATATACCATTTTAGTGAGTTATAGCCACTATTTGGCTGCTTATTGCTGCTACTTACCAATTAAGGTTTAAAGTCAATAGGCACTGTTTTTAAAAAATGAAGCAGATACTTACCTAAGGAGAGGGAAGGCTCTGGGTCCTACAGAGCCTTCCCTCTCCTCTCTCGGTCTCCATTCCAACACTGGCTCCCCGGTAGCAGTATCTATTCAACCAATTTGGTCAAATACTGCTTGAATCTCCCACCGCAGGGGACTTCACAAGATGTGCTGATCCATACTGCGAGAGCGTCCTCTCTCGCAAACTTGCGTGTTCACAGTATGGAGCCACCTGTCTTTGGGAGGACTCGGTTCCCAAAGACTACCGAAGTCCCCTGCGGCGGGGGATTCAAACTGGGGAGCTTCCGGTGCAACGAGGACCCCCGGGAGAAGGAAGGCTCTATAGGACCCAGAACCTTCCCTCTCCTTAGGTAAGTGTCTGCTTCATTTTTTTTATACAGCGATTCCCATTGACTTTAAGGTTAGGCACCGGCATAGCAGGCAACTGTCTCTTTTTCTGCAGGACAGTCCTCTTTGGGAACAAAATCCCTCTGTTCCTTTTTCTTCCCCATTTGCCCCTCTTTCAGGACTTGTGTACAGTTCTATGTGAATATCTGTATTTTTCTACTGAAAAAAAATTGTTTAATATAATGTAAATTAATTGAAATTCATGTCTTATTTTTAAATGATAGGAAGTGCAGCATGGCTTGAGAAAGGAGATGTCCTCCGAAACATCGCTGGTTATGCTGTACCAAAACCAATAAAAGAGCTTACCTGGATGGTGCCGGCTTTCTGATTGTACTTTATTTTTAAATGATAAAATGATAAACTAATGATGATAGAGGCCACCAGTATGGTCTGAATTTTAAAACCTTATATTTTGCTTTTTAATTCATTCTAGTGTCAGTGACTATGGGTGTGGTGGGGGTGTGATTGGGGTATGTCTTAAAGTGTCCCTGCTTCTTATCTTAAAAAGATGGGAAATATACACTGGGGGTGTAAGGCTTGGTGGTGTATTCTCCACAGTCAGCATGCAACGCATGAGCTGGCGTGGAGGAGGTACACACACTAGCACCAGGAAACAGGCTATCCCTAGTATAGTGGAGGGGAGGACTGACTCCAATAGGAGATTGTGGCGCACAGAGCCAGTGCAGATCTGACAGCCACAAACAATGCTTTCGTTATAACGTCTCAGCGCAAAGTAGCGCTGAGCGCATAAACCAGAACTGAGGAGATCAGGACAGGTAGACAGAATGAACGCTTGCTAGCTAGCGGCACTTAGCGACAGCAAGCGTCCAAAACCAGACAGACTGGAATGAGGCAGCCAATGCGCTGCGGCGATGGCGTGCCTCACAAAGACAGGACAGGATAGTCAGAAAATAGCAGGATTAAGATAGATGAACGTAACACAGATAAATATACAATAAGTATGTTTTCCTAGCGTATTACAATTACAGCTATCAATGAAACTATTTGTAACTTCTGACTAACATATGTATATATCGGCAATGAACCGATATATGACATAAGCAGGAACGCTGACTAGGACTGGAGTAATACAGGGGACAGGACTCAGAAGGATTCGCTATCTCTTCGCAGAGATGAACGCAATCCACAAACGGTAACAGAACAGGATTTAGAAGGATTCGTTATCTCTTCGCAGAGATGAACGCAATCCACAACCAGTAACAGAACAGGATTCAGAAGGATTCGTTATCTCTTCGCAGAGATGAACGCAATCCACAAACAGAACCAGGAGCAGGGTAACTACCTCAGCACGGGTGGTCACGGTACGCGCAACCTACCAAAACGTGCTGGAAAGCTGACTAACTGCACACAGGATATAAACAGTTCGTGTACGTATACATCAGCGACACTGATGTATTAACGTAACACAAATACAAGGAAAATAATAAACGTGCTGGTATGCATATATATTGGCAATGAACCAATATATGATGCAAAGACCAGCAAAGTATCTTTATAACAAGAAACACGATCGGGGGCTAAAGCGACAGCAATGCAGGCTTAAGCTGAAGCTATGAAAACCCAAGGAAACCCTGCAGGAAGCAGATCTTTATACTGAGGTCATCCAATGGGAGCAGACATGCAGATTCCCACACAGGTGAATGATAATCAGTCACAAGCTGACAGCAGGGAAAGACAGACAAATCTATGCAGCTTGCATGGAAATAGATCAGAACTGCCTGAGCTGCAGCACTACTACTTCCAGTAATAGCTGCTGCAGCAGCGATCATTACAGGGGGTTAAAGAGAACCTGTACTGAGTAAAAATATTTAAAATAAACACATGAGGTAACTTCAAATGAACATTAAATAGTTACCTTGCCATCAGTTCCTCTCAGGAGCTCACCATTTTCCTCTGACAATAATCCCTTCCAGTTCTGACAATAATTTGTGAGATCTGAAATATATCAGTTGCTGTCAGTAAAATATCAGTTGCTGTCAGTTATAGCTGAGAGGAAAACTGATGTACCAGGTAATGTCCATGTTTCCCTATGGCTCAAGTGGGTGATGTTACAGTTTAACTGTGTGCTGACCAGAAAGCTGTTATGGGTAATGGCCATTTTCAAAATGGAGGACGGAAAATTCCCTTGATCACAGTGAACAAACAGGATGTGGGACAGGGGAAAGACACTGAGGAGTAGACTACATGGAAGGTAAGTATGACTTGTGTATGCTTATTTTGACTTTTAATTTTCAGTTCAGGTTTTCTTTAAAGGATACCACAACTGAAACGAAGATTGCTGCAGTGTGTGAGGGAGTACAAGTAATTACCTTCAGCTCCTCCTGCACCCCTCCGTGTGCCGCCATTCCTCTAATATTTCTCACGGTGTCTGCCAACTCTTTTGACCCCCCACCCGGACATACTGCGCCCTGTGCGCGCAGTATGTCATCCCCTCTTCACTTCTGGCCGGAGCATAACGATCGGCTCAGAAGCACGCTGATTCTTCTGCCTCCCCTGAGCTGTGTGTGCGCTCCATTACACTAAGCGTCACATGCTAATCATGTGACGCTGTGTGTGTGTTAAATGTGGTATGTTTGCTTTTTCAATCTATTGAGCTAGTCAGTAAATGTATTATTATTTTATAAGTCAATCAATATTGCTCAAGTGCAAACGCCTCATAATTGTTCCCCATCAGGGATCGGGAAATGATCCCTCGGGCGATAATTCTGGGAAAGATGCTGTACAGACTCATCCATAACCTTGAGGCTAGTGATGTGTGCTATTGCTATGGAGGAAGGTGGAGAGACAACGATCAGCAGACGTTGAAGTGGCTTCAAACTGATAGGGAGGTTGAAAATAGCATTGTGATTGGTTATCCTCAGGATCTGTAACCCCACCCAATGCCAGAGCAGGATCGATCAGTGGCAGCTGTACACACATAATGATAATTGGCTGAAACCATCATTATCAGGCCATTTTAGCAAACGGTTAACATACCTTATGTAAGTTTAGGAAAAAAGAATTATAAAAGTTGCAACAAGAGCTAAAATCTTTGAATATTTGTTAATATACCCCCATGTTTAGTATACACGTAAAATCATCATTATTATTTAGTATTTACTGTATATAGTGCCAACATCTTCCGCAGCATTTTACACGGTACATATAGTCACTAACTGTCCCTTAGAAGAGCTCACAGTCTAAACCTTACCAGAGTCATATGTCTATGTTTGTATCATGTAGTGTAAGTATCATGGTCTAGAGCCAATTCTAGGGGGAAGCCAATTAACGTATCTGTATGTTTTTTTGGGATTGTTGGGCTTATTCAATTATACAGGGCAAAAGAGCAATAACACTATAGACAGTATATTCATTGCAGTAAACCAACAATCAGTTTTCTGGTTAATACATTTAAACATTTTTGATATGATTTGTGATAAGCTGCTATGGATTATTTCACTTTGCCATTGCACTCTGCTCTGAATGCCCCTAAAATACGTGTTAGTAATACATGTGCAGTATGTTTATTACATTGTTACATTTCAGCACTCTGGACAGTTCCTAATATATCACCTAACTACAGATAACAAGCTGGTAATTTATGGAATATTTGAACTTGGCAGTCTGTAGTTTATTACTGTAAATAATTTGTTTCTATGTAACTTCTATGCTTTTTTAAATGTCCCTCTGCATTATGGTTATATTTCACAACTTGTAAATTCTCCCTTCATACATGTTGGCTATGGTCTGAGCTCCTGACCAAGTATTTTATAAATAAATTATTTGACATCAACCAACTAAGTGTACCTGAGACAATGTGACATTATGAGATAAACAGGTGTATGTAGAGTTGTATATAATGAACAGGGGCGCCAAAAGTATAAGATTAGATTAAATGAGCTTAAAAAACAGCTTAAATGGCAAAATTGAAGGAGGAAGTGGTGGTCTTACCTCCCTCAAGCAGACACGACAACGACTGTGATTCAGACAGTCAAACACATTTATTAGGAACTCCAAAAAGAAATGCAACGCGTTTCACAGGTTCAATCCCGCTTCATCAGGCAATATAGGGAGGAGTATCAAACAATCTGCACAAGAATTCAAGTTAAGCGCCTCTGTCTTGAACTTGAATCCTTGTGCAGATTGTTTGATACTCCTCCCTATATTGCCTGATGAAGCTGGGTTGAACCTGCGAAACGCGTTGCATTTCTTTTTGGAGTTCCTAATAAATGTGTTTGACTGTCTAAATCGCAGTCGTTGTCGTGTCTGCTTAAGGGAGGTAAGACCACCACTTCCTCCTTCAATTTTGCCATTTAAGTTGGTTTTTAAGCTCATTTAATCTAATCTTATACTTTTGGATTACCCTGACTTGTGAGTATCAAGCAATACAAACTTATTGCCACTTTGTCCAGTACGAATTACACTATTGGGGCTCTTGGTGTTCCCTGTTTTTATAGGTGTATGTAGAGGGCAAAACATATTAATAACCAGTCACCATATCCAGCACCCTAGCAGGGTTTTCCGAGCCTGGCAACCCCCCCCCCGGTATATATTTTTTATGACCCCCCCCTCCTTTTTTATGCCCCCTTACCAATGACTTTAATAACAACACCCAAACATGATGCTCATTAGTCTGAGGACACCGTATTTGTTTCTGTCTTTCAGTGTGTACTCCTGTTAATTATTGCCTGAAGAAGCGGGAATATACCCGTGAAACGCGTTGCGCTGTATGTTGGAGTATATAAATAAATGTGTTTGTACTAAAACCAACAGTATCATGTCTGCTTCGGGGAGATGAGTCCACCACCGCCTCCCGAGGAATTTTAAAGTTTTTAGATATATATTATTCTGTTGGCGCCTCTGTTCTCCTTACAATATTAATAACCAGTCTGTTTTATTTCGCTGCCTGAAAGAGTTAATTTTTAGGCATGGAAGTGATAGCTTCTGTCTGGTTGGTACCTTGTCAGGAATAAAGTAAACGTCACTGATAAGCAAATAACAGCCATTAATGTTTTCCTGGCAGAATTCAACCTCTGAGTGCAAGGAGAGAAAAAGGTCAATAGTTTGTGTATTTTCACTCACGGACACTTAATAGGCTGCCACTGAGCAGAGACAACAAAACATTTAATCTGCTTTGTAAATGTTTAAATATAAAATAAAACCATGAGATTTTTTTTCCGGGGAGGGGGGGGTAGGTAGGAGGATAAATCATTTTTAGGAATCATTTTTAAGAGTAGGAGGATAAACACAATTGATTATCTCATCAGTTTATTTTCACCTTGGGTTCACTTTAATGAGCTTATAGATAGATAAAATCCAAGCCCTGCAATTGTTCTCCTAAACAGATCTAGGGAAACATTTGTACCTGCAATGGTGCTTTAAGACTGACTTGCTGGCTCGCTAGACCGTGCGATACCAGATAAAGATTTACACATTGTTCTTCTAGTGGAAATTTGATGTTTAGTTTGTACAGCAAAAACCCAACTTACATATTTTACTGAAAACTACTAGATTACTTGATGCAGCAGAGTGATGCAGAATTGCTAGCTTGCGTGGAAAAATGACAATAATACATTTTTGTACGTTATGCTTTGCCCATTTCCAGACTAAAATCTGAAATTGTTGGAACAGAATTGCACAATGCATTATGCCTTTCAAACTGCTCTCTCTGGCAAAAGTACCAGAACTGTTAAAAAAATATCTATAGTAGTTAAAACACTACACTTTAGCCAGTCGTGGTCAAAAGATGTGGGTGCAATGGCTAAGAGATGAGGGACATCATCATTTCAGAACATCTATCAGAGTAATAGCTTGCACTCTTCTTTAATTCAGAATTTTATTAATCTGATGTTTTGGGTACATTTAACGTCATTAGCCCTTGTTTTTGGTGCTAAAAATGGCCTCCCCACATTGCAAGGGTCTGTTACTATTTATTTGATTTTGTGTCCATTTTTTACTTTTACAAATTTGCGTTTGTTGCACAACTAATGCATTTCACTGACATCACATTTTTTGAGGTTTTATTTCAGTGTTTGTGATTTTTATATGTTTTAAAATTGCACAACAGTTCTGTTTTTTTCATGTGCAATGTGCAATTAGCATTTAATGCAAGTCAATGGAAAAAAAAAAAAAAAAAAACATGTTTTGCGCAAAAAATTGCATGCAATTTTGAAGCTAATTAGATAAATGTTGTAAATTAACTTTATTGGTATGCATGGAAAAATCCCAAAATTTGCAAACAAATGCACACAAAAAATGCAAATGACAACCTTTAACTTTGGTTAACCAGGCTCTATGTTTCACACAATTCCATAGAAACTTATATATCCAACATTTTGTAAGATTACTGTGGAGCCTATTGCCTATAATCGCTGTAATCTAAATACAGTATGTCTAGCTACCATTATCCATGTTTATTTTGCAGAACTCTTCTCATAAAAAACTATTTCTATGGTTTGTGATGGTGAAATTCATCTCCTAAATATTACTATTGGTGAATCACTGTGACAGGCAAGTTGAATGACCAGGAATTTGGAGGTGGGAGGGATTAGGTTTAACCAGGAATAGTTTTAGGTAAAATGGGCCCTG
Organism: Hyperolius riggenbachi; assembly: GCF_040937935.1. NCBI lineage: Eukaryota > Metazoa > Chordata > Amphibia > Anura > Hyperoliidae > Hyperolius > Hyperolius riggenbachi. Next base: position 121,015,558 of record NC_090653.1, on the reverse strand, counting down.
GGCAAACATGATCATGGAGCTTTTTACATTTTACTAGTATACAGACTACTGTAATTAAGTTGTTCTGACCTCAGCAATCATTGACTTGGTGGACCGAAAAGGTTGCCCTTCAGCTCTAGGTTTAACATGGCTATACTTAAGAAAGTAGGCATTGGTGTATTACAGTGCTCTAGTATAAGGCTCTTAAAGGGAACCTGTACTGAGTAAAATTATTTAAAATAAACACATGAGGTAACTTCAAATGAACATTACATAGTTACCTTGCCATCAGTTCATCTCAGAAGCTCACCATTTTCTGCTGACAATGATCCCTTCCAGTTCTGACAACATTTTGTCAGAACTGAAATATATCAGTTGCTGTCAGTTATATATCAGTTGCTGTCAGTTATAGCTGAGAGGACAACTGATGTGCCAGGTAATGTCCATGTTTCCCTATGGCTCAAGTGGGCGATGTTACAGTTTAACAGTGTGCTGACCGTGAAGCTGTTATGGGGTAATGGCCATTTTCAACGGAGAATTCCCTTGATCACAGTGGACAAACAGGTCGCGGGAGAGGAGAAAGAGATTGAGGAGTAGACTACACAGGAGGTAAGTATGACCTGTGCATGTTTATTTTGACTTTTTAATTTTCAGTTTAGGTTTTCTTTAAAGAGAATAATGAACTGTATGTGAGCATCTCAGTGTAGGTCCTCATAAGTGTTGATAAGTAAGATTGGAGGCATTTTTAATTGCATAGATCTTTATTTTTAAACTTTCTGAACCTGAACAGAATCAGTTGGTGCCAATAAAAGCCATACTGGGTCTATGCTGATTCCACCAGTCTATTACCATATATTGAAGAGAAGACAGAGACAGATTAAGAGGAAATGTGACTGACCCTAGGCAAGGTAGGGCTCCCCCTTATGGATCTTTTGAGAATTGAAGGTGGAGAGGGGTCAGTGAAGGTGACAGTTGGGCCCCCTGACAACCACTAGGCCCCAGGTACCTGCCTAGGTTGACTTGTCAATTCTCCTGCTCTGGGAAAAGAAGAAGAAATAAAATACATGTTGATTCCTCAGATGAACTGTATTTATACCACTAAAACAATGAGCACTAGATAAAAATAAATATTTTTTTTCAATTACAAGTTTGCAAATTAATGATGGTCTTCTTTAGTCAAATTGAATACCAAATTAAAGTTTACTTGTCACATGCACAATAACACAACGCACAACAGAAACTGCTGCCAAATGGCCATTAAATGTATTTCCCTGCCAGAGGGGCATTTATGTAACTTACAGTGACAATTAGAAACAAAATATAAAAGAAAAATGAAATACAGTACAACTCATTATAAAATACGTGCAGCAAGTAGATAACAGGTGAGGCTTCAATTCAAGCAATTAGGGGTTTAATATAGCTTCAGTGTACAAGGCATGACAAAAGATGGGGGTGCAAACACAGCGGCCTTACAGCCGTTTCGCGGGCCTTCCGCTTCCTCAGAGACCCGTAGTGTACAACGGTACCCCCCCAAAAAGCGACATCTTATATAGGCATATACAATAAATGACATCTTTGTACACTACGGGTCTCTGAGGAAGCGGAAGGTTCCTGAAACGGACCCCCATCTTTTGTCACGCTTTGTACACTGAAGCTATATTAAAACTCTAATTGCTTGAATTGAAGCCTCGACTGTTATCTACTTGCTGCACTGATTGGACCTAATAGCGAGAGCACATCCTGGGGGATAGCTGCAGTGTGTCTTCTGCTGGCCTGTGTGTCTGGTGCTGACCTCATCTCTACAAGGTTTATTCATTATGAAATACAGTCTAGCTATTTAACAAACACTGACATGTCCTCTAAATAGAAATTGTTCATGATTCTATTGGTCGTGGACTTCATCCTTTAAGACCATTTAGTGAATGGTAATAGAGACAAAAGCTTATGACTTGAATAAATAACGTTCTTAAGAAGAGAACTGTCTTTGCAGATACATCAGACACAGAAGGTGTTTTTTAGTAGACCACAGTCAGTGATGTCTATTTCTTCAGTAGACCCCAGCAAGTGTGTGAACTTCCCGCATTGTAAATCTGAAAGTTAGAGATTCATGAAAGGAACAGTCCCCATGCCATTAGGTATACCACAAGACAGGATGTTCTGAATATTCACCTGCTTCGCATGCAGACATGACAGACATGTCTTCAACAGGTGTCATTGCAATATGATTTGTGCTAATGAGGCCAGCTGGCTCACAGTACTTGGCAGCAGCCTTGCTGGTCCCCTATCAGCCTAATCCAAGATCCATCCAGGATTTATATGTAACAAGGTGGCATAGATAGGTTGTGAAAACATAAGAAATGTTTGAGGTAGAGTTAAAGTTAGGTACAGAAGAGAGAACGTAAGATACCAGCAAACCTCCTGTAACGATTGTGGAACTTTCTCCGTGATCAGCGCACAATGCGTGCGCTGATACGGCGGAAATCCTCCACAAGCGTATAATTGCAGGCACCCAGCAAAAGGTGCTATGCACCCGTAGAGGGAAATTCCTGTCGGCAGATGGCGCTGGAGAGTGCAGAGGAACCAATCTTCTGTACCTCCACAAATGCCAGACAGGAATTGTACGAAGCGCAGAACGCAATCGCAAGAGAGGCGATTGCGAATGAGAACGAGCAAAGGGACAGGTTGTATGTGTGTGTGCCAACCTAGTCGCCACCCTGCGACAGTGCACACACAACAGCAGATATGAAATAGGAACGCGATCGCGAGAGGTGCGATCGCCAGACGTGACACAAGGCAGATCAGAACAGAATACGAGGTTAGCAAAGGCACAGCAAATAATACAAAGAGAAGGATAAGGAAAATAACAAACGCTACCTGAATGCGAACAACGCACTCATTCGCAACAGTGCACGCGTTCGTGCGCGGTCTCCGCGTTTTACGCACAACAGAGACAACTAACCAAAGACAGACAAACACGAAACAGAGAACGCGAGCGCTTGCTTAACGGTTACCTCACCGAGCCTCCAGCAAGTGTTCGTAGCAGACAAGACAGACACACGAAAACAGGTACAAGCGAGAGATAGGATCCACAGCACTAGCGAAAGTGGCCAGCGCGATCCAGGAAGACAGAACTGAAGGATCCACAGCACTAGCGCTAGGCGAGTGCGATCCAGGCAGACAGAGTAGCAGAACAGAAGGATCCACAGCACTAGCGAAAGTGACTAGCGATCCAGGTAGACAGAACAGAAGAGATAGCTGGTAGCAACCGCTGCACCAGCTATACTCCAAGAACAGAGATCAGAACCATTTCCTGTCGACCACCGCTGGGACAGGACAATAGCAACAGAACAAACAAACAGATAAGCAATCCTAACTGCACTAAGAAAACCTGCCTAGTGCAGTTTTCCAGGAATTACTCTAAGCTGATCTTCAAACAGAGAGTAAGGCTGTCACTTCTCCAGGAGTGTTACACAGGACTAAATCCTTATGGCCAGCCAAGCATTGTGGGAAACAAATAGTACTTATAGTACACGCCTCCAATGAATGTGGCCAGGCAATTTGCATGACAACGTATGCAAATTCCTCAGCAAGCACAAGCTGCAAAACTGACAGAAGCTCTTCTTTCCAGAGTCCTGCAGCATTAAAACCTACACAATGGTCAAAAAGCTGCCTGCCTGCACAGGCAGCTGAGCAGATCATTACACCTCCCTACTCACCTGCACACTATTTTGGCAGTTAGACTTAGCAACTGCCATTCAAGGAAGGCTTTTGAAAAAAAAAAAAGAAACCCTGAGTATCTCCCATGAGGAGATGGACTAGTACAAAACCTGTTGGTTCTGTCAGATTTTATCTGCTTACTTTTGTTTTGCAATAGTGGTCCTTTAACTTGCATCTGTCAGGTTCATTTCTTCTCTATGCTATGGTACCATGCTACAAGGATTGCAAACATGCTATATGGATTGTATTGTAAAAAGATATGATAAATTCTTATACAAGGAGGTAATTAAGCTAATAAATAATCAGAAGATGCAGTGGCACTAATTCAATTATTTTTCTCCTAAGTTTTCTCTTAGGAGATTTTTTTTAATTTTCTATTTAAAATAACTTTTTCCTGCTTGCTGGTGGCTCAAAGGGCATTTTATTGATAAAGTTTGAAAATATCACCTAGGAGAAAAAGTGAATTGCATATGGGCATGTGTGTCTGTCATACTTACCGTCCTGGCTCTGTCCGGTGTTCCCGCGGGCGTGTTGTTACGCGCGCGCGCGCGGGTGCATTAAGTTTTATGGTTGCCTCTGGTGGTCTGGCGCGCACGGCATTGCGCGCGCAGCACGCAGGGTCACGCGCATGCGCAGAGCGCATAGAGGGTCGCGCGCGTGCGCATAGCAGTGTGCGTGCATGCGCGCACCGCACGGTGCGCTGCGCGCATATGCAGGCGTAATTATTGGCGCCAAAATCCTCTATTTAAACAGCTATGCCCTTGGAGTAGTGCTGTTAGTTCTTACAGCGTTGTGCCTTGTATCCTGAGTTATTCTGATTGTTATTCCGGTATTGACCTTGGCTTGTTCCTGACTACTCCTGATCGCTGCCCGTCCTGACCTTTGGCTTGTTTCCTGGTTACGCCTGATTGCAGCCTGCCCTGATCCCGGCTTGTCCTCGACCTCCCAGATCTCTGCCTGTCCTGACCCTCGGCCTGTCCACGACCCTGAGCATCTGTTACTGGCTCTCCTCAACGAGACGTCAACTGTTCTCCAACCCTCTGTGGGATCATTTCAAGCGCAACCTGGTGGGCACTAGGCAGCGAAGTAACCACTCTCCCCTCAAGGGATTGTGGTCCTGCTTCCCCCTCAAGGGGTCGTGGGTGAAGACCCGTGGTCACTTAGACTCTGCGCTTGGGTGGTCCGTATCGCAGTGGGGCGGTCAACAGCATCTGTACCTCACCGCCTAACAGTAACTAACAGCCACTATGGACGGCTCTGGAGAGCGCTCACCCTTTGATGCCCTCTGTGACCTGGTTCATCAGTTAACCGTATCTGTTCAAGAGGTTCAAAGAGACTGTGCTATGATTCGTGGTCAACTCAACTCTGCACCCGCTCCTGTGGCAGCTCCAGTGGCGCCTGCTCCAGTTTTGGCTCCTGTACCTGCACCTTTGCCTGCCGCCGTACCAGTGGAGCCCAGCTCACCTGCTCCTGAGCCCAAGCTGCCTCTTCCTGAACGCTTCACCGGGGAGAGGAGCAAGTTTAGACTCTTTAGGAGTGCATGTTATCTACACTTCTCCCTATTACCCAGGACCTACTCCAGTGAGAATGTACGTGTGGGTGCAATCATCTCTCTCCTGCAAGGGGAACCCCAAGCTTGGGCCCTCCGACTAGTTGAACAGAGTCACGACTGCCTACAAGACTCTGCTTCTTTCTTCCAAGCAATGGCCGAGCTATATGACGACCCTAGTAAGAGCGCCTCGGCAGACGCAGCTATACGCGCTCTCCGCCAAGGTCGAAGGTCGGTGGAGGATTATGTTCTGGAGTTCCGCCGCTGGTCTGGAGATCTTGACTGGAATGACTCTGTGCTCAAGTCCCAGTTTCGTTTAGGTCTATCCGAAGCAATCAAGGATGAGCTTGCCCGTGTAGGAGTCCCCGACACCTTAAAAGATCTGATCCAGCTCTCCATTCAAATTGACAGATGGCTGAGGGAGAGACGTCAGGAGAGAGCTGGCATGACTCACGGTTCCTGGTATCCTCCGGCTCCTATAGTTCCTACTGCCTCTGCCCCAGTTCCTAGCTCTCCCGTCATGGACGATCCTGAGCCCATGCAACTGGGCCTTGCTCGGTCTCCTTTAACTCCTGAAGAAAGACAACGCCGGAGAACTGCCAACCTCTGCCTCTACTGCGGAGCCTCTGGACATTTTCGACAGAATTGCCCAGTCCGTCCCTTGAGTAAGCCTGATTCTTTGTGTCCTGTTGAGAACCCTAGATCCGCTGTGTCCACCTCTTATGTACCCTTGTCTCTCTCCCTACAGGGGTCCAGAGGAGAGAACCTAAGGATTGAGGCCATCGTTGACTCGGGAGCTTGTGCCTGCTTCCTTGACTTCCAGCTTGCTCATGATCTCCAGTTGCCTACCCGTAGAAAGAGAAGACCACTCTTCCTGCAACTTGCTGATGGGTCCTCCATCCATTCTGGACCTATTACTTTAGAGACTTTTCCTCTTCTGATCACTATCGAAGACAATCATCAAGAGTATCTTGTCTTTGACTTAATTCCTTCACCACTGTATCCTGCAATCCTGGGAATGCCCTGGCTCAAGAGTCACAATCCGGAAATCAACTGGACTACTGGAAAGGTGGCTTTGAACTCTTCTTACTGCCATCGTTTCTGCCTCAGTAATTCTGGCCGCCTTCTTTGCACCAGCTTTGAAATGGCCTCCATCATTCCAACTGTTTATCACGATTTCCTGGACGTTTTCGATAAAAAGAAGGCAGATACTCTTCCTCCACATCGTATATACGATTGCCCTATCGATCTTCAGCCTGGAGCCGCTATTCCTTTTGGTCGAGTCTATCCCCTCTCAGAACCAGAAACTCAGACACTCAAGGACTACATTCAGGAAAATCTAGAAAAGGGCTTCATCAGACCTTCTAACTCTTCCGCAGGTGCAGGAATATTCTTTGTGGAGAAGAAGGATGGCTCCCTCAGGCCTTGTATTGACTTTAGAGCACTCAATCAAATCACCATTAAAGACCGCTATCCTCTTCCTTTGATGTCCGACCTGTTTCAGAGACTCCGTACCGCTAAAGTCTTCACTAAATTGGATCTACGGGGAGCTTACAACTTGATCAGGATCCGTGAAGGCGATGAATGGAAAACTGCATTCAGGTCTCGGTTTGGGCACTTTGAATATACAGTGATGCCTTTCGGCCTCTGCAACGCCCCAGCTACCTTCCAACGTTTCATCAATGATGTGCTCCGTGATTTTATTGATGACTTTCTAGTTGTTTATCTGGACGACATCCTGATCTTTTCTACCTCTCTGGAGGAACACCGGACTCATGTTAGAAAAGTCCTGTCCTGTTTACGCACTCACAAACTATACGCTAAGCCAGAAAAGTGCGAATTTGAAGTAGACAGTATCCAGTTCCTGGGTTTCCGTATCTCATCTGAAGGGATAGAGATGGATCCTAAGAAGGTATCTACAATCCTAGACTGGCCAGTGCCTTCTGATCGGAAAGTGGTCCAACGTTTCATCGGATTTGCTAACTTTTATCGAAGATTCATCAAGAACTTCTCCAAAATTGTAGCACCCATCACACAGCTGACCAAGACCAATTCCCCGTTTAAATGGACTCCTGAAGCCCAGTCTGCCTTTGAAAGACTCAAGGTTCAGTTCACTTCAGCTTCCGTTCTCAAACACGCCGACCCATCACAAGCCTTCGTGGTGGAAGTGGATGCTTCAGAGACTGCTGTAGGGGCCATTCTGTCCCAACGCTTTGGTCCCAAAGCCCTTCTACATCCAGTAGCTTTTTTTTCCAGAAAGCTGAGTTCCGCTGAAAGAAACTACAACGTAGCAGACAGAGAACTTCTGGCCATAAAGGCAGCCCTTGAAGAGTGGCGCTACTTGTTGGAAGGGGCTATGCATCCAATTATTATTTTCACTGACCACAAGAACCTAGAGTATTTACGTTCTGCTCAAAGACTAAAGCCTCGTCAAGCTCGCTGGGCCCTGTTCTTCTCAAGATTTAATTTCCATCTCACCTTCCGTCCTGGGTCTAAGAATTGTAAGGCGGATGCATTATCCCGCATGTTTCACGAAGATTCCGTACCCCATGCGGAGCCTGATACCATCCTTTCGAAGAATCATTTTCTGCTGCTGCAATCTGATATGTTGATTCAAATTAAACAAGCCACCGCTGTAATCCCTGCACAGGAAGTTCCAGCTAACCTTGTCTGGAGTGACGGTCTTCTTCTTTTTCAAGATAAAGTCTTCGTTCCCCCTGATCTTCGTCTGACAGTTCTAGCAAACGGTCATGAGAGTAAGTTGGCAGGCCACTTTGGTACCACCAAGACATTGGCGCTCCTTCAGAGGAACTTCTGGTGGCCGGAGATGTCCAAAGACTGTAATCAATTTGTCCTATCTTGTGCAGTATGTGCCAGATCAAAAAGTTCTAGATCTAAGCCTTGGGGTCTTCTGAACCCTTTACCGGTGCCTGAACGACCTTGGGATAAGATTTCTATGGACTTTATTGTCGAACTTCCTCCCTCTGAAGGGTTTACTACTATTTTTGTGGTCATAGATCGCTTTACAAAGATGGCCCACTTCTTGCCCATGAAAGGCACTCCTTCCGCAGCAACTACGGCACAAGTGTTCTTAAAGGAGATTGTTCGTCTTCATGGCCTTCCTTCTGAAATCATCTCTGACAGAGGAACACAATTCACCTCTAAATTCTGGAAGGAACTTTGCAGACTGCTAGGAATTAATTCCTGCCTCTCGTCTGGTCATCATCCTCAGACCAACGGCCAGACCGAGAGGACTAATCAGACTCTTGAACAGTACTTGCGTTGCTTCTCCTCTGTATCTCAAGATGATTGGTCCACACTTCTTCCTACCGCAGAGTTTGCCTACAATAATTCTTTCCATTCAGCTACAAGGACTTCTCCGTTTTTTGCCAATTATGCCTTTCACCCTGCTTACCTACCCGACTCCTATGCCGATTCCTCTGTTCCTACTGTACAGGATAGACTCACATTGCTCACGGAAAATTTCAAGAAATTACAATCTATCCTGCTTAAGTCGCAAGAAAAGGCAAAGTTCTGGGCGGATAAAAAACGCAGGGAGAGTCCTGACTTTTCTCCAGGGGACTTAGTCTGGCTTTCTACTAACAATCTTCATCTCCATTGTCCTTCAAAGAAGCTGGGACCTAAGTTCATTGGGCCATTCATCATCGAGAAAGTGGTTAATCCTGTGACTTTTAGACTGACCCTCCCAAGTTCCATGAAGGTCCATCCTGTCTTCCATATCTCTTGCCTCAAGAAGTTTGTTCCTGATAAGTTTAGCCGATCTGTTTCCCCCCCGCCTCCTGTACTACTAGATGGCCATGAAGAATTTGAGGTTGAGAGAATTCTGGACTGTAGGCGAAGGGGTGGTTCTCTTCAGTACTTGGTAAAATGGAAAGGGTTTGGAGTGGAAGAAAATTCATGGGAACCCTCCAGTAATGTGCATGCACCTAGATTAATTAAGATGTTCCATTCCAGGTTCCCTGAAAAGCCAGTTCCAAGAGGCACCCGGAGGTTGCCTGTAGGGGGGGGGCAATGTCATACTTACCGTCCTGGCTCTGTCCGGTGTTCCCGCGGGCGTGTTGTTACGCGCGCGCGCGCGGGTGCATTAAGTTTTATGGTTGCCTCTGGTGGTCTGGCGCGCACGGCATTGCGCGCGCAGCACGCAGGGTCACGCGCATGCGCAGAGCGCATAGAGGGTCGCGCGCGTGCGCATAGCAGTGTGCGCGCATGCGCGCACCGCACGGTGCGCTGCGCGCATGTGCAGGCGTAATTATTGGCGCCAAAATCCTCTATTTAAACAGCTATGCCCTTGGAGTAGTGCTGTTAGTTCTTACAGCGTTGTGCCTTGTATCCTGAGTTATTCTGATTGTTATTCCGGTATTGACCTTGGCTTGTTCCTGACTACTCCTGATCGCTGCCCGTCCTGACCTTTGGCTTGTTTCCTGGTTACGCCTGATTGCAGCCTGCCCTGATCCCGGCTTGTCCTCGACCTCCCAGATCTCTGCCTGTCCTGACCCTCGGCCTGTCCACGACCCTGAGCATCTGTTACTGGCTCTCCTCAACGAGACGTCAACTGTTCTCCAACCCTCTGTGGGATCATTTCAAGCGCAACCTGGTGGGCACTAGGCAGCGAAGTAACCACTCTCCCCTCAAGGGATTGTGGTCCTGCTTCCCCCTCAAGGGGTCGTGGGTGAAGACCCGTGGTCACTTAGACTCTGCGCTTGGGTGGTCCGTATCGCAGTGGGGCGGTCAACAGCATCTGTACCTCACCGCCTAACAGTGTCACAACATACAAAATGTTTCCCTAATTTGCTTAAATGAAAACTTTGCGGATTCCCCTTGTCAGAAAATAAATGATGATGTAGTCAGTTATGCAAACAAGGAAAAGATTGAGAAGTGCATAAGATCATTCCACTTTGTCCAATTGCATAGACTTGTCTATCCCTTATCACAGCTACACTATATAGTAGTATGTAAAGTGTCTAACTGTACTGATGTAAAGAGTTGACACCAGAGAACACTTGTAAGATTTAGATGGATTCTTGAACATCTTTGTGCAACTATACATTTCCTCCGAATGACTCCAGTAAGCTGGCCAGGATGAGCTTTTCAAACACACCTTTTGCAGGATCCAGAACTGGGCATTATTTATATCAGAATATGCCTTATCTAATTGTTTCATAAGGATGAACACACTGCGATTCACTAACTTAGATGACTTGGCATCACTAGAGGCTTATATCATCATTTTAAGAAGACTAATATGCTAGATGGATGGCTCCTCGCATTTTATAAAATAGGTCTGCACCTCTGGCTGCACTGTTTGGATAGCTCAGTACTGATCTCCAATGATATGAATATTGGTCTCTTAAAAAGCAGTGATGTCTAATAAGGTTTCCATTGTTTGAATTGATTGAAAATACGGTATGATCTATATGTCATTGATTTTAAGTATGTTCATACATTAGGTTGATTCACCTCATTAATTCACTGTCTATGAACCATGGAATGTAGAATCCTCTTTTTATGAGGCCGATTCACTAACATTTCAGTAAGGTGCAGCACTCTGTACATTTATGAGTGGAGGCTACCGCATCTTACTCAAAGCCTGATTCATTATTTTTTTGTTACATATATATCATAGTTAATATGATGCAATAAGAGTCAGCACCATTGGCTATCTGATGTGGCCGCCTGTGACCTCTGACTCGTTATAACAAAGCAGAAGTAAACAAAACGTTCAGAGAAGGAGAGAAGATAGTATAGCCAGGTCTTGGGCTTATTTCAGTTTCCTACTATGATTGTTATAACGCAGCTTCATCACCTGATTGATGATATAAAAATTGGTTAGGCAGGTACCAGAACATCAGTTGTGCTTTGGAGCTTGAAGACACACAATGGGATATGGCCCACTGTCTACTTAAAGAGAACCTGTAACAAAAAAAAGTTCCTCTGGGGGGTACTCACCCTGGGAGGGGGAAGCCTCTGGGTCCCAATAAGGCTTCCCCCTCCCCTGTAGCTGCAGGCAGTCCAGCGCTGGCTCCCCCGAAGTGTCCCGGAATCCTCCCTCAACAAGGCTGAAAAGCGCTGATTTATTTACCTTTCCTGGCTCCAGTGGGGGCGCTGTTGCAGCTCTCCACACGGAGATAGGCAATAAATAGCTGATCTCTGTCAGGTCCGCTCTACTGCGCAGGCGCCTTGCGCCTGCGCAGTAGAGCAGCCGGACAGCAATTGGCTAATTCCGCATATCTCCGAGCAGAGATCCGATACTGCGCCTGTGCTGGAGCTGGGAAGGTAAATATTTACATCCTCGCTGTTCGGGGAGCTTTATCAGCGCCGCCGTGGGGCCGAGGAGGATGGGGGAAGCCTCAATAGGATCCGGCTTCCTCCACCCGAGGTGAGTACCCCCAGGAAAGGTTTTTTCGTTACAGGTTTTCTTTAAACAGCATAAAATACTGCACTCAACATGGAGAGGAAAGCGCTGTAAACAAACTGATACAAGTTAGCAAGAAGACTTTGAAGAACAGGGAAGAAGTGGCATATCAAGGGAGTCATTGTGGACTGTTAACATATCTAGAAACACTAAGAAGAAAGTACAATATTACAACCTCCTGTGTGATAGTTTGAATTTGAATAGCATGCAATTACCACTGTTCTGCTTTGGCTTTCTGACACTCTGGCCCATATGCATGCAATTCACTTTTTCACCTGAGTTTTTTCCTAGGTGAAACTTTTTAAACTTCTTTTTAAAATAACTTTTCAATATTTTGTAATTTGAAAAGTACCAAAAAGTAGGTAAAAAAGTACTTTCAAAATGACTTTGAGTATTTGCTTGCTGGTTCCTTAAAGGCATTTAATTGGCGAGGTGTGAAAATATTACCTAGGAGAAAACTCAAAAGAAAAGTAAATTGTGTATGGGCCTCTCTTTCTTGTCATCGCCAATCAGCTGTCACTAAACAATTGCCTTCTTTACCTTTTTCTCTACTAAATTTATCCTCCTCTCATTGCACACCCCTTCCTGATGCCTAAAGCTGGCCACTAACTGTCCAATTTCTTTCGAAAAATCGTTCGAGCGATCAGAAATTCTGATCGGAAGTGAAATATTGTAATACATCGTTCACTACACCATCAACGAACCAATCTTTGCTTCCTATCTATCACAACGAACAAGAAAATCCAAATTTTGGTTCGACGAAAATTCATTCGGACGACATTTTTTTCACTCGTTCATAATCGATTGTGTCCACCAATGGAGATTATTTACAACCAATCCGATCAGAATTTCTGATTGCTCAAACGATTGTTTGGTAGAAATTGGACCGTTAGTGTCCACCTTTACCCATTATAATAAAGCAAAGCACCTTTGCCCAAAATAAATACTGAGCTGTATATACAATATCTGCTAATTTAGCTTGGCTGTACGGTGATACACAAATTGATGGTAACAATATCCGCTTCCAATTCTTCAACCACTCTTTTTAAAGTATTCTCTCACACTAGAAGCCAAGTGGGTTGGCATTGGTCCAAGGTTTGAAGTCCACTCTTGTTGGCTCAATTTTCTTTGCTTATACCGTTTCCAAAGTAGATGAAGGGTTCAGTTTTGCTTGGGGAAAGAGGGCTAGACTAATTTTTTCTGCATTGTGTACAAGAAAAAAAATGATGTTTACTTCACTTGGCAAAAGCACAGTATATACTTGATTCATGCAGATGTAAGGTTAGCCCCTAAAGAGAAACTCTGACCAAGAATTGAACTTTATCCCAACCAGTAGCTGATAGCCCCTTTTTCATGAGAAATCTATTCCTTTTCACAAATAGACCATCGGGGGGGGGGGGGGGGGTTGCTGTATGGCTGATATTGTAGTGAAACCCCTCCCTCAAATAGATTCTGAGTACGTACTCTTGGCAGTTTCCTGTCTGTGAACCCTGTTGCATTGTGGGAAATAGCTGTTTACAGCTGTTTCCAACTGCCAAAACAGCAAGCAGCAGCTACATCACTTGCCAGCAGTAAAAATGTCACCATGCGATAAATGTCAGAATATAAATCAGGGATTTAAAACATTTTACAATGGGCAAACACTGACTAAATCATTTATACATAATTATTGTAAAAATGAAGCACTTTTTTATTACATTATTTTCACTGGAGTTCCTCTTTAAGTCACCTATTAAGAGACAGTTAAAAAGCTGTCATTTATAATATGGTAATTTAAAATTAGGGGGTTGATTCATCAATGTATATCGCGCTTTATACATTGAAGACTGCCTGGTAAATGTTATGCACGCACGCTACGTGTGTTGCTAGCAGAGTAGCGTGCACTCTGTGGGCTTGATTCACTAAACTGTGATACTCAAATATCACACCTTATGAAAGATATCACACCTTACCAAAGTTAACATGCCTTATCAGAGTAGCATAGTGAGCGCTACAAACTTATGCCTGCTTATTGGCAATGGCACTCGTCCTGTCCTGAGCCCCTGCAGGTTCGTAGTGATCGCTATGCTACTCTGATAAGGCATGTTAACTTTGATAAAGTGTGATATCTTTGATAAGGTGTGATATTTGAGTTATCACGGTTTAATCAATCAAGCCCTTAAGGTGCTACTACTACGCTAGTTCCCTCTGGGTACTCCTGGTTCCTCCCTCTTCCCAAAAACATACAGCTTAACTCATCGGCCTATCACAAAATTGGCCTTAGACTACCTAAGGAAGATAAGACAAGCACTGACTATGGTAGGCATTAGATTGTGATCTCCTCTGAGGGACAATAAGTGGCATATCTATATACCCAATGTAAAGTACTGCAGAAGATGCCAGCACCAAGCGGCAGAGGAGGACAGCAAGGGACCGATTATACTCAAGGGGGCTGGAGGAAGCCCCAGGTATGTGTACATTTTTTTTTATATCCTCATCTCAGGTTCCCATTTTAAAGGAGTTATCAGGCCAAAAAAAATGAGTTTCACTTACCTGGGGCTTCTACCAGCCCCATGCAGCCATCCTGTGCCCTCGTAGTCACTCACTGGTGCTCTGGTCCCCCTCCATCAGCTAGTTTAGTTGTTGCCAACCTCGGGCCGCATTGCGTACATGTTTGCGTTGAATCAGTAACGTGTAAAAAGTATGTGTTAATGTTCCTTCACCAGCGGGAATGTGTAAAAATGTACGCAATGCGGCCCGCCGACCCTGAGGTTGGCAAAAACTAAACTAGCTGACGGAGGGGGACCAGAGCACCAGTGAGTGACTACGAGGGCACAGGATGGCTGCATGGGGCTGGTAGAAGCCCCAGGTAAGTGAAACTCATTTTTTTTTGCCTGATATCTCCTTTAAGCAGATTGACCAATTCAAATAAAATTGCCAATGCCGCATATCATATCATTATAAATGTATGCACTGAAGTGAAAACAAAGTTTGTAAAATGATAACCCCTTATACAGCATAGCACTATTTAGAATAAACCCGTGTAAATACTAGACCATTGCACATTTTACAACCACACACTCCATTTCAAAATAGAAATTGATGTTATTGCCCTTTAGTATTTAATCTATTATACAGAATGCGAGGGGGCTTTGTGATGTGCAGGACTGCAATCTTTCTGTTGACTGTCTGCATCCCAATCCATTACACGTTTTGTAGCATAACTCTCCATCCGTGGGATAACACACGCACTGTCGGCTATGCTCAAGGTAGGTTTTATACATTTAAGCGGTGACATTTGTAATTTGTGGCATTCTGCGCAAGCATCGCTCACAGTTTAAATCAGCATCCTGTAATATCTGCTGAACAAATGTAAAATATACACTAATATTTTAAACACAGAAAAACAAGCCAGGCTCTCCTGTAGACAGATGTAATGTTTGTGCCAAAAGGAGAGGAACTGCAAGCCTTACTTGCAGCAGACGTGATGTATTCCTCCTATTGTGAGCTGTACCAAATACATTTGTATTGAACTCAACACCACTGAAAATATACTTAAAATGTTACTTCCATTTCTTAATATGTACATCAGATCCAAATACAGCTATTTCAAGATTATACTCATTATTTCAGCTACAGGTATAGATGATGTTTGCTTGAACTCTGTAATTTAAAATAAGCAGTGTCTAATGTATTTGTTTTACATAATCCTGCAAAGCTTGGCAGGCTACCATTAAAACTAATGCCTTAGTGCTCTCTGCTGGTGAGGAAATATAAAGGACGTCAAGAAGCTCACATCTTAAACAGCCATCCCAGCAATAGGTGTTGTAGTCATGTAGTGGCTACACTAAGGGTCCTTTTACACTTAATCAGTTGCTCTCAGTTAAAACGGAAAGAAAACTGATTTTCAAAGTAAGTCCCATGTTTTCCTATGGCACCTTTCACACTTAACGCGTTTTAACTGAAATCTTCTTCCCAATGCACTGCTATGGAAAAAAACGCGTACCAACGCGCACTAACGCGTACCAATGCATACTAACGCATACCAACTGATTAAGGCCTTGTTTCCAGCTGTCCGCTTCTATCCGCTTTTTATCAGCACATCAATGTTACAGATTGATACATGTTGCTGAAAAGCGGACAGAAGCGCACAGATGGAAACAAGGCCTTAGTGTAAAAGGGGCCTAACACTGAGCTTGAAATGAAACATTACTATCATAAAAAACATAAGCAAGTCCTTCCAGGACCACCATTTGCATTGCAAACAGTGAAACTCCCAATCACGAATTTGAGTAAATCCGGCCACGACAGAATCAAAAACCGGATACGCCGTGATGGTGATCCTTATTTGAATCGGAGCTCTGAATTCGACTTGGATTTTAGCCGTGATTACATGTAGAATCCGTGATCACAGTCGTGATCACAGATTTGACTTTAATATTAATAGCAAAGCTCCCATACACGCTACAATCGGCTAAATTACATGGATTATAAAGGTGATCAGTGGCTACAACTTAAACATTTTTTTCAAACAGACCTTATAGTTTTTGAGAAAATTGATTTTAAAGTTTCAAATGAAAATAGTATTCATGATTAAAAATCCGCCGACTTTAGCAGGTTAATAGCAAAGCCCCCTTACATGATATAAACACCACCAATTGGCTGTCGGGGGGAGGGAGAGATAAATTATAAAGAAAATAAACATTTTAATTAAAAAATAAAATACAATAAAATTATAGATATATAAAAAAAAAATACTTATCACAGCAGCAGTCAGATGCCACCAACAGAAAGCTCTGTTGGTGGTAACAAAAGGAGGCAAGAATCATTTGTGTGCTAAGTTGTATGGTTCTGCAGCAAGCTGTAAAAGCTGCAGTGGCCTGAATTGTAAAAAATAGCCTGGTCAGGGGGGTGCAAACCTGTGGTCCTTGCACCCCTCCCTAGTGACCAGTGACCAGTACACGCTGCACTGCCAGGACTGGACGCAGTGTGTGTGCACTAGTATTAACCCATGTTGCTTGAGCGCAGTATTGTTAATAAGTCAGCCCCTTCATGACTTTTCTATTCATGACCAGTCCAGCTGCTAAATTCAAAGTGAGGATTGTGATATCGTCTAGATATGAACACTACCTACCCATATAATAAAACAATCATTACAGAAAACTCTGGCATAAAATAATTGTTATAACTGTAAGGACTGTGTGACTACAAATATACACAAGAATGTTACTAATGAGCTTGACCTGACCTGAGCTTTACCTTAGCAACGGTCACACTAGTCAAGTACCCCAGGTCACGCTAATAGCGTGACTCACGGTACACAGTGACATTAGTAAGGGTAACATTGCTATGCGATGTCTATGCACAGCAATATTACCACACTTTTGTGCATCAACCTCAGTAGGAGCTGTTTAAACCGTGCTAAACACTGTTCCCTGCATGACAGACCCAACCTTTACTAAGTTCTAATGCCCTGCAGATTTTGAGCAACAGGCACCACATAGCAGAGCAAATCAGTTATTACCCCCCTCTCCCCAGAGCAGGGACAAGGTCCTCCAGCTCCCAAAGCTGAGACACCAAAGTGCGCCCCCCATTCCTCCCACCCCAGCGTCACACACTGATTGCTATTAGACTAAGAGGGCCACAGTGCCCACAACCTCCCCAACACCTTAATATCTAGTTATCTGACTTGCAGTCACTGCCATGTATCCCCTTTTCTTATTTCTTTCTGCTTCATACACAATTAGGAATGACAACTGAATGAATTGTGCGCCCCCTCCTACACTGCGCCCTGAGGCTGGAGCCTCTCCAGCCTATGCCTCGGCCCGGCCCTGCCTCTCCCAAAAAAAGGAGTGGCCATATAACAGGCATTCATCAGGCATTTGTCACAGACATTGCATATGAAGTCCGTGTGGGAATACATATTCCTGCACTAGGCTGTCTATCTGCAACTTGAAACCAGGCTGTCAGTAAACAACATCCTGGACCCTCTACAATCTGGCTTTAAGAAACACCACAGCTGTGAAACAGCCCTCATCCAAGTCTGCAACGATCTGCTCATGGCAAGGGACAGAGGGGAATGCTCCATCCTAATCCTGTTGGATCTCTCAGCGGCTTTTGATACAGTTGACCATGAAATCCTGCTTAACACACTGCAGGAGTACTGTGGCATCAGTGGATCAGTCCTCCAGTGGTTCAGATCATTCCTGACTGACAGAACACAGAGAGTATCCGTAAATCCTATAATGTCCAAACCTGCACCTCTACAATTCGGAGTGCCACAAGGATCAATCCTATCCCCTCTGCTGTTTGCAATCTACATGTTGCCACTCGGTACACTTATCCTACGTCATGGCCTGACGTACCACTGCTACGCCGATGACACACAGCTATACCTGTCCTTCAAACCTGGTGGAACAGACCCTACCCCAAAAATAAGCTCTTGCTTAGCTGAGCTACAGGCATGGATGAATGATAACTGGTTGAAACTGAATGCTGACAAAACTGAGGTCCTGTTTGTCCAAAGCCAGCACTTGCCTTTAAAACAGCTCTATCCTAAAGCAACACCAATCAGGATTGGGAATTTAGACATAAACAGCTCCAACCTTGTGCGCAGCCTTGGCGTACTAATCGATGGGGAATTGAGTTTCAGAAACCAAATTTCATCTGTAGTTAAATCTTCCTTCTTTCATCTGAAGAACATTGCAAAGATTAAACATCTGATTCCCTCAGAGGATCTTCCAACCCTAGTTCACGCCTTCATCACATCACGGCTGGACTACTGCAATGCCCTTTATGCTGGCCTCCCCAAAAAGGACCTGCGTCGCCTGCAATTAGTGCAGAATGCTGCTGCCAGATTGCTAACAAACCAGCCTCGCCACTGTCACGTTACACCGATCCTTCGCTCTCTGCACTGGCTACCAGTAGAATGGAGAATACTCTTCAAGATTGGACTGCTGACATTCAAATCCCTGCACAATCTGGGCCCTGAATACATGAAGGACCTGCTGAAGCTGCACCACACCTCTCACAACCTCAGATCAGCAAGTTCTATAAACTTGGTCACTCCCAGAGTGCACCTCAAAAAATCTGGAGATATAGCCTTCTGTCATGCTGCCCCTACTCTTTGGAACTCCCTGCCACACCCAGTAAAGTCAGCACCATCCCTGGAGCTATTCAAATCCAGACTGAAAAGCCACCTGTTTAGCCTGGCATTTCCAGACTTATAAAATTCTTCCTCTGTACCACGATGGTCGGAGCCATGCTTATGCGCTTTGAGTCCCATGGGAGAAAAGCGCTTTACAAATGTTATTTGTTGTTGTTGTTGTTGCACACATCGGTTTCCATGTCCCTACTTGTCCTTAACCACTGGACTACCTTCCAAAATTGCTCACAAATGTCACACTTATCCAGTTTGATCATTTCCAAATGTGATGCTTGCAGATAATTTTGGTTTTATCTATCCACAAACACAACACTTTTAGCCATCCACTCTCCCTCTCATGTTGGGTCACACACTCCATTATCTACAATGTGATAATACCTTCCTCCTCCTGACCAAACTTAAGGTACGTACACACGTCCATCTTTTTCGACCAACTTGAACTACAAGTTGGACGTGTGTACGCGCCGCTGAGCGATTGATAATAGCCGGGTTGCCCGATCTGCTCAGCGGATCTGTTGGACCACCTGTCGTTCAAATGACTGTTATGCTGGGCATACACGATCCGTTTCTGCGGCTCGATTAGCCGTCTCCGCTCGTCCTCGCGCATGCCTGGATCGATTCCCGCTCGTCCCCGCGGGCGCTTCTCTTATCTACCGCTCGCTTTCCGTTATTGTCCGCCTGCGGGTATCGAGCGCAGAATCGATCCAGCGGGTCAACTGACACGTTGGATATTATCAATTCAGTGATCAGCGGCTCGATTGATAACAACAAACGACTCATGTATGCCCAGCATTAGGTCCGTACATGCATACAAACGAATTCTAGTCATTTGTCCAACTAATAGACGTTCAAACATATAGTCATTTGATCTAGTCCATTGTTCTATCCAGTCCATTGTCCAGTATTAAGTTGGTTAAACGATATGTAATTTAGGTAAATTAGCATATCAGCCACTTTGTTGGTCAGTGTGTACATGACTTCTGAATGATTTGTTGTTTGCACTTCAAGTTCAAACGACCAGTTTAAACTCAATCAGGTGTAAAGTTGGACGTGTGTACTCACCTTAAGTCTAACATTAGGCCATGAGGTGGAGTCTAAAGGTGCGTACACACACACTACTAAATGCAACGACTGGTCCGCCGGACCCTCCCACTGGGTGGTCTTTAGCCGACAGTATGCGCGTGTGTACGCGCTGTCGGCGGACTGATAAGGCTGTTTCTGAACGATCTGCTCAGCGGATCATTCAGAAACAGCCTTATCAGTCTGCCGACAGCGCGTACACACGCACTACTGTCGACTGAACGTCCGCCCAGTGGGAGGGTCTGGTAGACCTGTCATTGCCGGCAGTAGTGCGTGTGTATGCACCTTAACTTTGTGCATCTAGACAAGACAAAAAGAATCAGGCACACATTCAGTGTAGTTAAGCAATGGAGCTGCCCGCGAAGAGCAGGTCTCACTTGGATTTATTAGCTGGAACTGGAAGAACCACTGTGGGTTTCTAGCGTTAATGCTTGTGTCCCTCTATGTTGGGGACTGGGGTGTTCACAATCAGCCAGGGACGATGGTTAACTTGGCTCTTAGCATATAGCTGCTGTCCTAGTCATCTGTGGATCAGCTTTTTACTGCACTGCTCACTAATGCTGCTTTTGCAGCTGCTACCATACCACTACATGGCAGTTACAACTCAGCAGAATATCTGGTGCAGCGATCTGAGCTGCCATCTGTTTTTCTGGAAAACCATCAGCTGTAGCTGGAGATCTGAAGTCACCAGACCAGCCAAGTTAACCATCGGCTGAGGACGATCGTGCACAGCACGGTCCCCAGCTTAGAGGGACACAAGTATTTATGCTGGTAACCCACAGTGGTTCCTCCAGCCAACCAAATCAGGTGAGATGTGTCCTCTGGGGGCAGCTCCATCGCACACTGAATGTGCACCTTTCTTTTTGTCTTACCTATAATCCTAACACCATTGGCATTTTTCCACACAATGGCTGCACTCATCCTCTACCCTCTTTGATCACTTCTAAAAGAGAAAACCTTTCCTACTACAATATCTTTGTGCATGACTGCAGTTCTCCTAAAGATACGACCCATGGAAGACTGACTCCAGACACAGAACCATCCCACTCTTCCTCCCTGGTCGTCTTTCTCTTCTTCTTAGCAGTAAATAATGATTGTGAATCAGTGCATGGTTCATCTTGGTCCTCTCCTTCTGGATGTTTTGAGTTCTCTTTCAAAAGCCTTGACACATTTTTTTCATACTGCTTGCTGTAGGTTTCTCTAGAGTGCATGGGGGATTTGGCACATGACTGTTTACAGGGGGCTGGTTCAAGGATCACTGCAAAGTGGTGGCCTATGTCTGGGACAAAGAGAAGATGATTTAATGTGAACTGTACTGGGTCATGTACATTATTACTTTTCCATTGTGCTACAAATGCAAAGGATAGACAACACACCTGTTTTAGAAGTGGATGGAATGGCTGGCCTCTTGTTGTAAGCTGTGAAGACCAGAACAGTGCTAAATATGATTGAGGAGCCTCACTTCTCACTCACCTGCTGCCTCCATAAACATCACCCACATTTCCTGCCCACCTAACTATTCTACAATCCCAATTGTCTACCTACCTTTCCAGTTCCCATTGTCTACAATGTGCTGAGCCTTACTAGTTTGTAATTTGTATCTGCAGAATTTATTTACTTTTTCTCTTTTAAAAGTTGTCAGCAACAAAACTTCTACATATTGTTGAGAGTTTTGATTCAGCATTCAGAGCAATGTCTGCAAATTAGTCTGGAGAGATATATAACTTGATTGACAGATCGGCATACAATAGAGTCTCTTTCATGAACAATACACTCTCCCTGGGAGAGCTTACTTATCTTGGTTAGAGCAGCAGGTAATTTAAACAAAAAGTTATACTTTTCAGGGACAGAAAAAGCATGTTCAAGGGCTTATTCACACAAAGAAAAAGTGCAAAATGCATAGAACAGCACACACATTTTTTATGCTTTTTTATGCATTTGCCTTTGTTTTCTGGCTTACACAGACATTTGAATTTAACTGCATGTGTTTATGCCTAAACATTTGTGCACCTTGTGTCTGGAAAATGCAAGTTATGCAATAGCATCAGCCTGAACACTAAAATGTGTTCCCTATCTGAAAACACATATGCTAGCATTATGCATTTATGGAAATACATAGGAATATACTCAAGTGCACAGAAAATAGCACGGTGGCGTAGTGGTTAACGCTCTCGCCTTGCAGCGCTAGGTCTCCAGTTTGAATCCCAGTGAGGTCAACATCTTTAAGGAGTCTGTATGTTCTCCCTGTGTCTGCATGGGTTTCCTCCGGGCACTCCCACATCCCCAAAAACATACAGATAAGTTAACTGGCTTCCCCCGAAATTGGCCCTAGACTACGATACATGCACTACACGATACATACATACATGGACATATGACTATGGTAGGGACTAGATTGTGAGCCCCTCTGAGGGACAGTTAGTGACAAGACAATATACTCTGTACAGCGCTGCTTAATATGTTGGTGCTATATAAATACTTAAAAATGGCCCAAAAATGTGAAATTTGATTCTGTGGGTAGAAATCCAAACATTTTTTTCCAATAGACGTTGTTTTTAAGAAAAAAGCAAACAAAATTCAAAAAACAGATAGTTTTAAAACAGTAAAATAAAATTTTCATGTGATACATGGATGGCAAGGGGGGATGGCAGAGGTGACACAGTGTGTGAGTGTGTGTGTGTGTGTGTGTGTGTGTGTGTGTGGGAGGGAGGGGGGGGGGTGGCAGAAGTGGCCAATAGGGGACACTGAAGCTTACATTCATTGCCGGTGCCTGTGTTTTTGGAGCAGGGTGAAGCCAAAAGATGGCTCACCCTGCTCCTGCACAAACTCCCGGGGTTCGTGCTACAAGCTATTCCTTCACCGACTCAAGGGGGGCACGTAATTCAAAAACTCCTAAAACTCAGTGCGCCAAAATCAGCCACACAGCACTGGCACCAAAATGATCCAATCTGGATAGGTCCTCTTCGTTAAATTATTCTCCACGCTCTCAAATTCACCCAGTAACAAGCATTCATCTGAGCAAATTTTTGTATCCAGGTGAAATCACCAACAGGAATGCCCCATAATGGTATAAGCTGAATGGCAACTATTGGCTCTCACAACGGAGTTGCTACAGCATGGTTTCCTAAATGAAGTGGTGTTCTGATTCATGCATTTGTTGCAAAGTCTTCAGGTTTTGTAATTGTTTAGAAAATTCTTGAGTTTAAAGAGGAACTCCAGTAAAAATAATGTAATAAAAAAGTGCTTCATAATTATGTATAAATGATTTAGTCAGTGTTTGCTCATTGTAAACTCTTTCCTCTCCCTGATTTACATTCTGATATTTATCACATGGTGACATTTTTACTGCTGGTAGGTGATGTCAGTGGAAGTAGCTGCTGCTTGCTTTTCTGGCAGTTGGAAACAGCTGTAAACAGCTATTTCCCACAATGCAACAAGTTTCACAGGCAAGAAACTGCCAGGACCATGGTCCTCACAGTTTCCTGTGGGAGGGGTTTCACCACACTATCAGCCATACAGAGGCCCCTTGATGATCCATTTGTGAAAAAGAATAGATTTCTCATGTAAAAGGGGGCATCAGCTACTGATTGGGATGAAGTTACATTCTTGGTCAGGGTTTCTCTTTAGCCTTTAGCTGACCGCGTCACGCCGATAGGCGTGGCCGCGGCGGTAGACTCAGGACCGCCTAACACCGTCCAGCATAAGGTCCTGTGGGCCTGTTTTGCAGGAGATCACACCAGCTGATGCGCGTGCATCCCTGCTTGAATGGCGGAGCCCGCTCCGGTATCAGCCTACCAGCGGCAAACGCCGATAGGAGACTGTTGGACATCAAAAACCGTGTCACATGGCTGTCCCCCTGGGGGAGACAGAAGCGATCCGCTGTCATAGGCTGAAGCCTATGATAGCCGATCTCACTGATTGGATGGCTGTGAGAAGGAGGGAGGGTGGATTAGTAAAATAATTTAAAAAAAATGGGTTTATTTATTATAAAAAAAATTATAAATAATTATAAAAAAATTATAAAAAAATAAACAAACATCCCAGGAGGGATCTGAGCCCACCAACAGAGAGCTCTGTTGGTGGGCAGAAAAGTCAGGGGGGGGGGGAATCACTTGTGTGCCGAGTTGTACGGCCTTGCAGCAAGGACTTAAAGCTGCAGTGGCCTATTTTGCAAAAAATGACCTGGTCTTTAGGGGGGTTTAAGCCCATGGTCCTCAAGTGGTTAAAGTGCACCTAAGGTGTAAAAGAAGAATTACAGATACTTGCTTATTCTTCATCTCCTATCAATCCAATAAAAAATTGCAAGTGCAAAAGCATATTTAAAAGTTACACACAAAAAAAGTTAAAACAGGCAAAAAATGCAAATGTATTACAAGGTATTTGCAGTTCTGATATGTAGTGGAAACAGCTCCTTGTAGACAATTACCCCCCTGCTCCGCAACCAATATGAAAGTGGTAAAAAAAAGATTCCCCGTTTTTTTTTTCACTTTTTTTGAACATGTAGTATGCCTTCTTATAAATTTGGAAATAAGCCCAAACACTGGTGAGAAATGCATTGAATAATGGGTAGTTCAGAAATGGTGAACACATAAATTCAATGGTAGCAGTATATTGGCATGGTGGATTAACACTCTTGCCTTGCAGTGCTGGGTCTCCAGTTCGATTCCCAGCCAGGGCACTATCTGCATGGAGTTTGTACATTCTGTTTGTGTGATTTTCCCCTGGGTACTCTGGTTTCCTCCCATATCCCAAAAACATAAAGATACGTTTATTGGCTTCCCCCTAATATTGACCCAAGACTATGATGAACACATGACTATGGTAGGGATTAGATTGTGTGCTCCAGTTCGTGACAAAAATATATGCTCCGTAAAGCACTGTGGAAGATGTCAGTGCTATGTAAGTAAATAATAATAATAATGTTATAAATGTATAATGCTACAGTCTGCATATTAATAAAAAAAAATTTCCTCCACTCAATCAATGTGGAAAGATATTTACAAAACAATATGTAAAAAAATAACATGAATAAAAATAATTAAACCCTTGTCTTTGGCTATGTTTCCAGTGTAGCGTGACATTTTCGCCTGAAAAAAATCGTATAAGATTTTTCTGATTTATGAAATTTTGTATGTAAATTTGTATGCGTTTTTATGCAAATTTTCGTATGCGAAAATTCGCATTAGTTAAATATAATATAATCTGCCTAGTAACGGCTTAGTCATGACTGCTGACAACTTCCTGTAACCATGGATCTAATGCGAATTTTCAGACAAATAACGCAAAAATTCGCATTGCCTATACAAAGCATTGTACGCGATGTCCGAAAAAATTATACAGGACCTCAGATTTTTTCACGCGTACGAACGCATATACGAAAATTCACATTAAATGGAAACAGCCCCATTCACTAACATTAGTTGCAAAATCTATGTGAATTTTCTGAGAGAAAAATCTGACACAAAACGCACAAGTGGAAACCAGGCCTTTAGAAAATGATGAAGTGGTTACCGAGTTTATGCGAACCCTCCTAGTTTGCCTTCAGAACGCATTAAAGTGAACTGGTCATTAGGATGGGACCCCCCCCCCCCCCAGAAATTATATTCTAAAATTTCACAATTAGTAAAGATACATAGGAAGGACCTGTCAGAAAAATGTTATATGTACTCAATAAACTGAGATTAAACCAAAAACATCTAGCAGATGAAAAATGCTAATTATTACAATCTTTCTAGTGATTTATAGGTGGTGAAATAAGTGTAGAACATTGCTGGTTTCTTTAGTAGAGAAAAATAATTATTCTACATATATACCAAGCATTAAAAATAAAAATGATAAATAACTAAATAAGTTATAGCAGAATAGAAGACTGGAATAGGTCCCATTTAGTATTATTAAAGAGACTCCGAAACAAAAATTGCATCCTGTTTTTTATCATCCTACAAGTTCCAAAAGCTATTCTAATGTGTTCTGGCTTACTGCAGCTCGTTCTACTATCACCATCTCTGTAATAAATCAACTTATCTCTCTCTTGTCAGACTTGTCAGCCTGTGTCTGGAAGGCTGCCAAGTTCTTCAGTGTTGTGGTTCTGTGATGCATCTCCCCCCTCCAGGCCCCTCTCTGCACACTGCCTGTGTGTTATTTAGATTATGGCAGGTTCTCTCTGCTCTATTATCTTTTACAAGCTGGATAAATCCTCCTCTGAGCTGGCTGGGCTTTCACATACTGAGGAATTACATACAGGCAGAGCTGTCTGCACTCTGCAGGATAAAAAACCCTGACACTTCAGTGCATGAGAGATGCAGGGGTAAAGAAACACACAAATGATCTCTTGAGATTAAAAAGGAAGGCTGTATACAGCCTGCTTGTGTATGGATGTATTTTCTATGTGTGGACATACTGTACATCAAACTACTTCCTGTTTTGGTGGCCATTTTGTTTGTTTATAAACAAACTTTTAAAAACTGTTTTTAACCACTTTTAATGCGGCGAGGAGCGGCGAAATTGTGACAGAGGGTATTAGGATATGTCCCCTAACGCACTGGTATGTTTACTTTTGTGCGATTTTAACAATACAGATTCTCTTTAAAGAGAAGAAGTGGTTAAAAACTGTTTTAAAAAGTTTGTTTATAAACAAACAAAATGGCCACCAAAACAGGAAGTAGGTTGATGTACAGTATGTCCACACATAGAAAATACATCCATACACAAGCAGGCTGTATACAGCCTTTCTTTTGAATCTCAAGAGATCATTTGTGTGTTTCTTTCCCCCTGTTCTCATGCACTGAAGTTTCAGGCTGCTCTTTTCTTCCTGCAAACAGCTTTGCCCTTGTCTGAATTTCCTCAGTATGTGAAAGCCCAGCCAGCTCAGAGGACGATTTATCCAGCTTGTAAAAGATAAGAGAGAAGAGAGAAGCTGCCCTAATCTAAATAATACACAGACAGTGTGCATAGAGGGGCCTGGAAGGGGGAGTTCATAGCAGAACCACAACACTGAAGAACTTGGCAGCCTTCCAGACACAGGCTGACAAGTCTGACAGGGGAAAGATACATTGATTTATTACAGAGATGGTGATAGTAGAACGTGCTGCAGTAAGCCAGAACACATTAGAATAGCTTTTGGAACTTGTAGGATGATAAAAAACAGGATGCAATTTTTGTTACGGAGTCTCTTTAAGGTCCCTTAAAAAAAAAAAAAAAGAAAAGAAATCCACTTACCCTGTGCTTCCTCCAGCCCCTGGCAGCCGACCTGTGCCCTCGCTGCAGCTCCGTTGGCTCCCGGTCCTCTCCGGTGCAGATGCTGACCTCGCCAGGTCGGCATCTGCCTGCATCTTCCTGCATTTTACTGTGCAACTCACTGAGTCTAACTCAGACTCAGAACTGCTGCGCCTTCGCAGTACAGTCTGGATGACGTCAGCTCGACTCTGAGAGCCGCTCGTGCAGGCACAGTCGGCATCTGAGAGGCACCAGAGGAGACCCTGGACCACCAGTGTGGAGCGGAGCTGCGGCGTGGGCACAGGATGGCTGCCAGGGGTTGGAGGAAGCCCCAGATAAGTGGATTTTTTATTCTCCTCCTCCTCAGATATGTCTTTTAAGGGCTGGTGCACACCAAGAACACTTCTGAGCACTTTTCAGATCACCAGCGCTTTAGAAAAGTGCTTGGCTACTGAAAAGGGGGTTCCCACAGTGCGTTGTGATTTTTCTAAAATTGCAAACGCACTGCATGTAGCATTTTTTGGAGCGATTCAGCTTGAAGGAATGTGCAAAAATGTTCATTCATTCAAAAAATTGCTTGGCAGTCCTGCTGATCTCTTTGGCTGCAGTAGTGGCTGAATCACACACCTGAAACAAGCATGCAGCTAATCCAGTCTGACTTCAGTCAGAGCACCTGATCTGCATGCTTTTTGAGTGGCTGTGGCTAAAAGTATTAGAGACACAGGATCAGCAGGAGAGTCAAAAGGAAAAATCCATATCCTTCTCAGTTAACCCTCTGGGCGATACAATTATATCGCCCAGGAGGTGGCACAGCACTATTTTTTTACATTTTTTATTTTTTAAATCATGTAGTGTAGGGACGTCAGAGGGAGTTCCGATTCACCCCTCAGCGCTGCCTGGCACTGATTGGCCAGGCTGCGTGAGGGGTCGGGGAGGGGGGCGGCTGCGCGGCACGGCGGGTAGTGGCGGATCGGTGGCGAGCGGCGGCGATCGCTAGTTACACGCAGCTAGCAAAGTGCTAGCTGCGTGTAACAAAACAAAATTATGCAAATCGGCCCACCAGGGCCTGAGAACTCCTCCTGCGCGACATACCCCGAGCTCAGCTCGGGATTATCGCTCAGGAGGTTAAGTTCCCTTCAAAGGTCCAGGGCTTGCCCACACTTCCCTCTAGGTATTGCATGGTGGTTTGTGGGCCCCAGCTAGTGAGAGAGACCTGGGGCCCCCGGCTGTCGTGCGAACCAGTGTTTGTGATTTTAAATTTCTTTTTTGCTGCTTTCTGGATGCGGTTAACAGGTGAGTGGTAAGGGAGGGGACCGTGTGGGAGATGTGCCTACACGGGGCGTCCCTGCAAAACGATGCATTCTACGATTGCATCCAACCGAAGCCTCCCACCTGAATGCTAATTTAAGCAATTCCTGCTAGATTTGGTACAGCAGGCAAAGGGTGTATAACAGTACACCTGATTGGCTGACTGGCGTCTGCTGACCAGATAAAGGCAGGAGATTGCTCTAGCTGGGAGTTAGCAATTGTGTTTGTTGCAGTTCCCTTTAAAGGACAGGTCCAGGGTTAAAAAAAAAATCTACTTACCTGGGGCTTCCTCCAGCCCCTGGCAGCCTGTATGTCCCTCCCTGCAGCTCCGCTCCCAGCCATTGTCCGGAGGTCCCCTCCGTTGCAGATGCCGACCTCACTAGGTCGGCATCTTCTGTGCCTGCGTGAGTGTGGGGCTGCACTGCTCATGAGCACACTCCGCAGGCACACTACTTCTGCAAGGCGAGGTCAGCATCTGCAACGGAGGGGACCCCGGGACACTGGCTGGGAGCGGAGATGCGGCATAGGACAAAAAGGCTGTCAGGGGCTGGAGGAAGTAGATTTCGTTTTTTGAATAACCTCCGCACCTGTCCTTTAAAGTGAACCAAAGACGTTGGGAGAAAAGGTTTTATACATACCTGGGGCTTCCTCCAGCCCCATAAGCCTGGATCGCTCCCACGCCGCCATCCTCTGCTTCCTCTGTCCGCCGGTACTGGGTCCCGTCACTTCCGACAGTCGGCCAGTCGGTGGGCAGACGCGACCAATATTCCGCATCACAGGGGCTCCCTCCTTAGCCTTACGCGTGCCATGCGTAAGGATATGGAGGGAACCCCTATTCTTGCGGAAAATTGCCCGTGTCCGCCGGAAGTGACGGGACCCGGTACCGGCGATACAGGAAGCGGAGGAGGGCGGCGTGGGAGCGATCCAGGTTTATGGGGCTAGAGGAAGCCAAAGGTATGTTTAAAACCTTTCTCTATTTTTTACCTAGCTTCCTCTCTGGTTCCCTTTAAAGTTTACCTGAAGTGACATGTAGCATGATGAGATAAACATGTATGATCCTGCTTTTCCTTAGAACTTGCTTGCATTCCCTTCATCACTGAAAGGGTTTTTAAAACCCCAAAGCTATAAATCATAGTTTCTCCGCAGTAGGATGCAGTGGAGCTGTAGAGTAATTGTTCCTGATAACTAATTAGAGGTCATGAAATGTGTTTATCATTGAGACAAACACACTGATAGCAGGGAAGAGATAAGAAGGTCAGTAGGTCCACCCTGTATGTGATCTGAAAAAAAAAAACATAGAAAGGAGCAGCAAAGGCCAATGTAATTTCTACATCTTTAAACCTGGATTTTTAACCTTTGAAACCAAAAGAAGAATGTGGTGTACCAGGAAAGTCATTTTAGTAGTAGGTCCATAGAAACCATGTTTAATCTCATCATGAATTAATTTCATAGGAAAGCATGAAAATGATGGCAATTAACCATTCAGAGACTTAAAATCAGTTACTTGATAAAAGTGATCCCATACTAATACACAAACTGTGATGCCTGTGGGTTATACTTTGACCACCCAGAGCAACAAGGCTAGTGGCTGAATAATGGAAGAGGTTACACAGGTTGCACAGAGCAACTGCAGCTCTGGGCTTCTGATATCGCTACAAATAAGACACAATGGCAGCGCAGTGCGATGTTGCGCTGCCTATGGTCTGAGTAACCAGACAAAGAACAAACAGACAGACTGACTTGACTGACTGACTGTTGCCCAGGGCGGATGCTGTCTGAGCCTCTGGCTAAGTAACAAGACAAATAACAGAAAGGCAGACAATGTTTGCAAGACTAAGCGCTGCCCTAGTGATAGCAAGCATTCAGACAGGTACAAGACAGGACTATAGATTGGAGCGTAACTAGTAGCAACCGCAGCTCACAGTCACATCCACAGAAGCAGAGCAAGCAGGTTAACAACCAGTCACCAGCAAGCATCCACACAGGCAAGACTACAGAAAAGAACGTAACTAATAGCAACCGCAGCCTATAGTTACGTTCCCAGAAACTAGAGTAGCAGGAATACTACCAGTCACTAACGTGGTGATGGCAGAACCCAAGCTATCAGGATAGACTTCACTGACCCACCGCGGATGCAGCGAACTTCAGGCATGGGAACAAGGCAGTACATAATAATACAGAAAAATAACAAATGGCTCAACTAACGGATAAATATATATTAGCAAGTCTGCATATATATTTATCAAGAAACTAGCTAAAGCACAAGTAATAAGGTTGCATTGAACTACAATAACAGATCTATACAGAGTAACAAAGTGCCCAGCACACCAGCGTACTGACCGCTATGTCGGGCCGGGTCTAAAATGGGAGGCAGACTTTTATGTGGACCTCAGCCAATGAGTGCAGGCATGCAAATTCCCACACAGCTGAATGGTAATCACTCAATCCTGAGCTGGTCTGATCTGCTAGCTGACTGTGAATGCAAAGGACAGCAGTATTATGTAACAACATGTATGTAGGAAATCTAGGGCTATCCGGCCGCAGCTCGGCTGCAGCAAGCAATAGGTGGAATGATGACAACATCCTAAGCTGCCCTGAACTGCAGAGCGATCGCAAATGACAATGAGACTCATTGTGAATGCACAACCGAATGCAAGCAGATAAGTCAGAACTGCCCAGTTGCAGCTCCACTGCAAGCGACAGAACATGCTACAGGAGAGATCCTGACAGTACCCCCCTCCTTTAAAGGCGGCTTTCAGATGCCTATAGAAGCTGGCGTAATTCTCCTGAACTACCCAAAATAGAAAATCAGATGCAGAAAAGGCAGCAAACCGATCTGACTGATAACTCATGAAGGTCGGGACAGCCCACAAGACCAAATTCTAGAATCAGTCACACCAAGTCTGAACCAATCGGAACCAGAACCTCCAGAACCATGCCCATTAGTACTACAAGCCCCAGTGTGATACCCATCAGAACTGTGATTTTCAGGAAAAAGCCACCCGAAACTCTCCGAGCGATACCCACCACCTTCCAGGGACTGTCCAAAATGCCAAACCTTTTAATGCAATGACCACCGGAACTGTCCTTTCCAACACAGTACCCACTGTCGAACCAGTCCAAGGCACCAGGACAAATGTCCTCAGAAATCTCCCAGAACACTTTGAAGCTCCATAGAAATCCCAAGAGGTTAGAACACCCTGTAGGCTCACATGGAGAACTATCAAGAACCCCTATGGAACCTAGAGCAATTCCAGAGTCAGGGTTACAAGGACAAACATCGAGATCAGGGCTTTCAGGGACCAGAACAATCTCTGGGCATGCTTGCAGACTGGCAATATCAGAACATGTCACCACTAAGGAAGCATCTGAGTACGCTGACACACTTGGGCATTCTGACACACAGAGCACATCCGGGCACACTGGTACAAGATAAACTTCTGGGCATATCAAGGAACTGTGGACCTCAGAGTCAGTCACGATAGGACCGAAACCAGGACTGGGCAGAAAATCATCATGATTAGACTTTAAAGTTACTGGACTCTCACTAAAGAATGCAGAACCAGACTTAGGTGTCACTGTTATTAACAAGTCATGTTCAGGGGCATTAACAGGACAGGACAAATCTTCTGATGTATGCACAGAACTAGATATAGTGTCCACAACTTCCTCTGATTTGGACAGAGATTCATCACCAACTAAACTGGATTGGAGCTCCAAAAGAGCTGCCAAACAAGTAAGTATTGCAGCAACCCCCACTGAACTGGGCAAGACTGAGGAACTCACTGGACAGGAAGGGGTCTCTGGAACCTCTGCCACACTGGACAGAGAACTAGAATTTTCCAAGATACAAGGCAGGATTTCAGGAACACTCACTAAACAGGATTGAAATTCTGAGACTTCTATTATTTTTACCAGAGAGTCAGAATTATCCATGTTACAGGGCAAGACTTCTGAAACATTCAGAGGACAGGGCTGGAGTTCCCTGTCTGCCACAACAGCAGACAGGGATTAAACAACATTAACTAAATCAGACTGTGTACAGGGTAAGGTATCTAAAACACTTGCTGACGAGGGCAATGCTTCAATGGCTTCTGCTTACTGGATAGAGATTCATTTTACTAGAGTGGACTGTAATTCTAAGACAGCTGCTAGATGAATATTACTGCAACACCAATTGAAGTAAGCAGAGCCTCTGAGTCCTCTGCTAGAGATCTTGAAGCATCCAAAGTACTGGGTGAAGCATAAGACTCTGCGACTTCAGCTTCACTGGACAGGATCACTGAACAATCCATGTTGCGGGGCAGAACCATGGAAGCACCTGCTTGATAGCATAACGATTCTGTGACCTGAGCTTTGCTTTGTACAGAACTACTGAGTAATTCATGGTACAGGGCGAATTTACTGGAAATTTTTCTGGATAAGGCAATGATTCTGTGATTTCAGGTTCACATAACAGATGCTCTGAACCATTCGCGAACTAGAGCAAGGTGCTGAAACACGAGCATCAGGATACAGAGTTTGCGAATCTGAACCACAGTTCTTCAACTGTGAAGTTGTAAAATTCAGATGCTGGGATTCTAAGGTTACCACCAATCATGATTGCTGAAACTCAGGAACTGATGTAGTGCATCTATTGGTGTCTGCTGGATCATATGGTTTGCAGGATGCAGAAAACAAATCAGCAGGAATTTGTTTGTATTTTTTCGCAAAACGTTTTGCGATCAATTTAACAAATTCCAGGGGTCATCAAAAACCTCCTCGTTTTCATCAGCAACTTCCTCAGCCCAAGTTATCATCTTGCTATCAAGCAGGTATCAGATAATAAACCTGTACTGCTGCAATGCAGTAGCTGATCTGAAAAAAGAACACAAATTCAAAAAATTGCAATTCTGCAAGAAATTAAAAAAAAGACGTATTGCCACCATTATAACGGGCTAGAGAAGTAAGGTGTGCGTCTGGAACAAGACTAGCAGGTGATGTCGTTGCTAGGGGCAACGACATGACAGAATTGACATTGGTTACTGAGTGTTGCTCACACTGACTCCCAGAGCGATTATTCAAGATCTCATTCCATGCATCAATTAAAGGAGTCACAAAGTCATGCACACACAGATTCATTTCATTTAACCATTTACCGCCATCCTAACGTATTAAAACGTCATGCTTACCGCTATTAACAGCAACATGACGTTTTAATACGTCGCGCATTCCCGCCGCTGCTACCGCCGTGTGTCCGCCGCTACCGCCGCCATTACCGTCGGGATCCCGTGCTGGGCGATTGGGGAAGAGGACTGAACAGTCCTCTACCCAATCGCAGTGCCTGGAGTGAATGGACGTGACCGCGAACAGCGGCTACGTCCATTCACATAAACAGGAAATGTAACAGTTTAATAAAGTGTGTACAAAAAAAAAAAAAAAAGTGAACACGTCCTATGAGTGTTCACCAGCGCCATCTTGTGGCCAAAAAGTATATTACACCTACAAAATACATACATTTTCAAGTATATACACATCATTAATAAAATTACACTTCCAACCCTCCCCCCCAAAAAAAACACTTGTAAAAAAAAAAAATCAGCTTAAAAAAAATAAATAAATAGTTGCCTTAGGGACTCAGCTTTTTTTATTCTATATTTTATGGGGGAAAATTAATTTTAATTTATTACATAGGGGCTTGTAATTATGGCCAGAACAAACAGAAAAATAACCACTTATATTTCAAAATAATATACTGTCGCCATACATTGTGGTAGGGACATAATCTAAACGGTTTAATTATCGGGACCACTGGGCAAATAAAACGTGTTTGTTTTATCCACAGGAGAATGTTTAATTTTAAAACTATAAAGGCTGAACACTGAGAAATAATGATTTTTTTTCTTTTTTTTTCTGTTTTTCTCATTAAAATGCATTTAGAATAAAAAAATTCTTAGCAAAATGTACTATCCACAGAAAGCCTAATTGGTGGCGAAAAAAACGAGGTATAGATCATTTTCTTGTGATAAGTAGTAATAAAGTTATTAGGGAATAAAAGGGAGGAGCGCTGACAACTGAAAATTGCTCTGGTCCGTTAGGATAAAAACCCTTGGGGGTGAACTGGTTAAAGAAAAAGCAGACTCAATGCATGCATGCAAATGTCAATCACCTGTCAATCACCCATCAATCACCCCCTGTCACTGCCACCCATCAATCAGCCCCTAACCTGCCCCTTGCGGGCAATCTGATCACCCACCCACACCAATAGATCGCCCGCAGATCCGACATCAGATCACCACCCAAGCGCAGTGTTTACATCTATTCTCTCCTCTAAACACCCACTAATTACCCATCAATCACCCATCAATCACCCCCTATCACCACCTGTCACTGTTACCCATCAGATCAGACCCTAATCTGCCCCTTGCGGGCACCCAATCACCCGCCTACATGCTCAGATTGCCCTCAGACCCCCCCCCCCCCTTATCAATTTGCCAGGGCATTATTTACATCTGTCCTTCCCTGTAATAACCCACTGATCACCTGTCAATCACCTGTCAATCACCCATCAATCACCCACTGTCACTACCACCCATCAATCACCCCCTGTCACTGCCACCCATCAATCAGCCCCTAACCTGCCCCTTGCGGGCAATCTGATCACCCACCCACATCAATAGATCGCCCGCAGATCCGACATCAGATCACCACCCAAACGCAGTGTTTACATCTATTCTCTCCTCTAAACACCCACTAATTACCCATCAATCACCCATCAATCACCCCCTATCACCACCTGTCACTGTTACCCATCAGATCAGACCCTAATCTGCCCCTTGCGGACACCCAATCACCCGCCTACACGCTCAGATTGCCCTCAGACCCCCCCTTATCAATTTGCCAGGGCATTATTTACATCTGTCCTTCCCTGTAATAACCCACTGATCACCTGTCAATCACCTGTCAATCACCCATCAATCACCCCCTATCACTGCCACCCATCAATCACCCCTTGTCACTGCCACCCATCAATCAGCCCCTAACCTGCCCCTTGCGGGCAATCTGATCACCCACCCACACCAATAGATCGCCCGCAGATCCGACATCAGATCACCTCCCAAGTGCAGTGTTTCTCTCCTCCAAACACCCACTAATTACCCATCAATCACCCCCTGTCACTGCTACCCATCAGATTAGACCCCTATCTGCCCCTAGGGCACTCAATCACCCGCCCATACCCTCAGAACGCCCTCAGGCCCCAGCCCTGATCACCTCACCAGCGCATTGCTTGCATCTATTCCCCCCTCTAATCACACCTTGCGACACCCATCAATCACCTCCTGTCACACCCTAGCACACCTACCCATCAGATCAGGCCCTAATTTGCCCTGTGTGGGCTCCTGATCACTCGGCCAAACCCTTAGATCCCCCTCAGACCCCCTTCCGATCACC
This sequence comes from Hyperolius riggenbachi, assembly GCF_040937935.1. Taxonomy (NCBI): domain Eukaryota; kingdom Metazoa; phylum Chordata; class Amphibia; order Anura; family Hyperoliidae; genus Hyperolius; species Hyperolius riggenbachi. The sequence goes on along the minus strand of NC_090653.1, from coordinate 120,979,702 downwards.
TCCCCAGTGCATTGATTGCATCTATTTTCCCCTCTAACCACCCCCTGAGACACCCATCAATCACCTCCTGTCACCCCCTAGCACTCCTATCCATCACATCAGGCCCAATACAACCTGTCATCTAAAAGGCCACCCTGCTTATGACCGGTTCCACAAAATTCGCCCCCTCATAGACCACCTGTCATCAAAATTTTCAGATGCTTATGCCCCTGAACAGTCATTTTGAGACATTTGGTTTCCAGACTACTCACGGTTTTGGGCCCGTAAAATGCCAGGAAGGTATAGGAACCCCACAAGTGACCCCATTTTAGAAAAAAAGACACCCAAGGTATTCTGTTAGGTGTATGACGAGTTCATAGAAGATTTTATTTTTTGTCAAAAGTTAGCGGAAATTGATTTTTATTGTTCTTTTTCACAAAGTGTCATTTTTCACTAACTTGTGACAAAAAATAAAATCTTCTATGAACTCACCATACTCCTAACGGAATACCTTGGGGTGTCTTCTTTCTAAAATGGGGTCACTTGTGGGTTTCCTATACTGCCCTGGCATTTTAGGGGCCCTAAACCGTGAGGAGTAGTCTACAAAACAAATGCCTCAAAATGACCTGTGAATAGGACGTTGGGCCCCTTAGCGCACCTAGGCTGCAAAAAAGTGTCACACATGTGGTATCGCCGTACTCAGGAGAAGTAGTATAATGTGTTTTGGGGTGTATTTTTACACATACCCATGCTGGGTGGGAGAAATCTCTCTGTAAATGGACAATTGTGTGTAAAAAAAATCAAAAGATTGTCATTTACAGAGATATTTCTCCCACCAGCATGGGTATGTGTAAAAATACACCACAAAACACATTATACTACCTCTCCTGAGTACGGCGGTACCACATGTGTGGCACTTTTTTACACCCTTAGTGCGCTAAGGGGCCCAAAGTCCAATGAGTACCTTTAGGATTTCACAGGTCATTTTGCGACATTGTTGGTTTCAAGACTACTCCTCACGGTTTAGGGCCCCTAAAATGCCAGGGCAGTATAGGAACCCCACAAATTACCCCATTCTAGAAAGAAGACACCCAAAGGTATTCCGTTAGGAGTATGGTGAGTTCATAGAAGATTTTATTTTTTGTCACAAGTTAGCGGAAAATGACACTTTGTGAAAAAAAAGCCAATTAAAATCAATTTCCGCTAACTTGTGACAAAAATAAAATCTTCTATGAACTCACCATACTCCTAACGGAATACCTTGGGGTGTCTTCTTTCTAAAATGGGGTCATTAGTGGGGTTCCTATACTGCCCTGGCATTTTAGGGGCCCTAAACCGTGAGGAGTAGTCTTGAAACAAAAATGACCTGTGAAATCCTAAAGGTACTCATTGGACTTTGGGCCCCTTAGGGCAGTTAGGGTGCAAAAAGTGCCACACATGTGGTATCGCCGTACTCGGGAGAAGTATTACAATGTGTTTTGGGGTGTATTTTTACACATACCCATGCTGGGTGGGAGAAATATCTCTGTAAATGGACAATTGTGTGTAAAAAAAATCAAAAGATTGTCATTTACAGAGATATTTCTCCCACCCAGCATGGGTATGTGTAAAAATACACCCCAAAACACATTATACTACTTCTCCCGAGTACGGCGATACCACATGTGTGGCACTTTTTTGCACCCCAACTGTGCTAAGGGGCCCAAAGTCCAATGAGTACCTTTAGGATTTCACAGGTCATTTTGCGGCATTTGATTTCCAGACTACTCCTCATGGTTTAGGGCCCCTAAAATGCCAGGGCAGTATAGGAACCCCACAAATGACCCCATTTTAGAAAGAAGACACCCCAAGGTATTCTGTTAGGACTATGGTGAGTTCATAGAAGATTTTATTTTTTTTCACAAGTTAGCGGAAAGTGACACTTTGTGAAAAAAAAACAATACAAATCAATTTCCGCTAACTTGTGACAAAAAATAAAATCTTCTATGAACTCACCATACTCCTAACGGAATACCTTGGGGTGTCTTCTTTCTAAAATGGGGTCATTTGCAGGGTTCCTATACTGCCCTGGCATTTTAGGGGCCCTAAACCGTGAGGAGTAGTCTGGAAATCAAATTCCGCAAGATGACCTGTGAAATCCTAAAGGTAGTCATTGGACTTTGGGCCCCTTAGCACAGTTAGGGTGCAAAAAAGTGCCACACATGTGGTATCGGCGTACTCGGGAGAAGTAGTACAATGTGTTTTGGGGTGTATTTTTACACATACCCATGCTGGGTGGGAGAAATCTCTCTGTAAACGACAATTGTGTGTAATAAAAATCAAAAAATTGTCATTTACAGAGATATTTCTCCCACCCAGCATGGGTATGTGTAAAAATACACCTCAAAACACATTGTACTACTTCTCCTGAGTACGGCAATACCACATGTGTGGCACTTTTTTGCAGCCTAACTGCGCCAAGGGGTCCAAAGTCCAATGAGCACCTTTAGGCTTTACAGGGGTGCTTACAATTAGGCACCCCCAAAATGCCAGGACAGTAAACACACCCCACAAATTACCCCATTTTGGAAAGTAGACACTTCAAGGTATTCAGAGAGGGGCATGGTGAGTCCGTGATTTCATTTTTTTTTGTCGCAAGTTAGAAGAAATGGAAACTTTTTTTTAATTTTTTTTTGTCACAAAGTGTCATTTTCCGCTTACTTGTGACAAAAAATAATATCTTCTATGAACTCACTATGCCTCTCAGTGAATACTTTGGGATGTCTTCTTTCCAAAATGGGGTCATTTGGGGGGTATTTATAATATCCTGGAATTCTAGCCCCTCATGAAACATGACAGGGGGTCAGAAAAGTCATAGATGCTTGAAAATGGGAAAATTCACTTTTTGCACCATAGTTTGTAAACGCTATAACTTTTACCCAAACCAATAAATATAGGCTGAATGGGTTTTTTTTCATCAAAAACATGTTTGTCCACATTTTTCGCGCCGCATGTATACAGAAATTTTACTTTATTTGAAAAATGTCAGCACAGAAAGTTAAAAAAGACATTTTTTTGCCAAAATTCATGTCTTTTTTGATGAATATAATAAAAAGTAAAAATCGCAGCAGCAATCAAATAGCACCAAAAGAAAGCTTTATTAGTGACAAGAAAAGGAGCCAAAATTCATTTAGGTGGTAGGTTGTATGAGCGAGCAATAAACCGTGAAAGCTGCAGTGGTCTGAATGGAAAAAAAGTGCCTGGTCCTTGAGGGGGTTAAAGCCCAGGGTCCTCAAGTGGTTAAATTAGTGTGACTACACAAATGACTGGTTGCTATGGGCAATGATACTGCAGGTTGAGAAAGCTGATTGGAATCACCTGCATCCTGATTGTTTTTGGATACAGCTGAATGGCTAGCTGCCAGGAGTTCATTGAGAGGATATGGTAATAGGGATATTCTTAACCAGTTATGGATCACAAAAGCTATAAATTCTAGAGGCTTTTCTCTCAAATTAGAGTGATTCAAAACATCAATTGCCCAATCAAAAAGTTTACCTTTAAAGAGAAACTCCAACCAAGAATTAAACTTTATCCCAATCAGTAGCTGATACCCCCTTTTACATGAGAAATATGATGCTTTTCACAAACAGACCATCAGGGGGCGCTGTATGACTGATTTTGTGCTGAAACCCCTCCCACAAGAAGCTCTGAGTACTGCGGTACTCTGGGCAAACTGCCACAATGTAACAATGTTCACAGACAGGAATTAGCTGTTTACAGCTGTCTCTAACAGCCAAAACAGCTAGGAGCAGCTACATAACCTGCCCACAGTAAAAATGTCACCATGTAATAAATGTCAGAATGTAAATCGGGGAGAGGAGAGATTTTACAATGGGCAAACACTGACTAAATCATTTATACATAATTATTGTAAAAATGAAGCACTTTTTTTACTACATTATTTTCACTGGAGTTCCTCTTTAAACAGAGTGTAAACTAACTGAACAGCCCAGGTAGAGACAGGTGTAGCTTGGAACTCTGGATTTGACAAAAATCTAACACATTCAGGCAAAAATTTGCTTGCTGTTTCACAGTCAAGCTTTTCAAATCTTTCAAAAAACAAGGAACCATAACACACTGTGTTAGAGGCCTCCTCCATGTGATTTTGTGTTTGGACCGACATAATGTGATGCCTGGGGGTTATACTTTGACCACCCAGAGCAACAAGGCTAGTGGCTGAATAATGGAAGAGGCTACACAGGTTGCCCAGAGCAACTGCAGCTCTGGGCTTCTGATATCGCTACAAATAAGACACAATGGCAGCACAATGCGATGTTGCACTGCCTATGGTCTGAGTAACCAGACAAGAATGAACAGGCAGACTGACTTGACTGACTGACTGTTGCCCAGGGCGGATGCTGTCTGAGCCTCTGGCTAAGTAACAAGACCGATAACAGAAAGACAGACAATGTTTGTAAGTCTAAGCGCTGCCCTAGTGATAGCAAGCATTCAGACAGGTACAAGACAGGACTATAGATTGGAGCGTAACTAGTAGCAACCGCAGCTCACAGTCAATTCCACTGAAGCAGAGCAAGCAGGTTAGCATCCAGTCACCAGCAAGCATCCACACAGGCAAGACTACAGGAAAGAACGTAACCAATAGCAACCGCAGCCTATAGTTACTTTCCCAGAAACTAGAGTAGCAGGAATACTACCAGTCACTAACGTGGTGATAGCAGAATCGAAGCTATCAGGATAGTGGACTTCACTGACCCACCGCTGATGCAGCGAACGTCCATCAGGCATGGGAACAAGGCAATACACAATAATACAGAAAAATAACAAATGGCTCAACTAATGGATAAATATATATTAGCAAGTCTGTATATATATTTATCAAGAAACTAGCTAAAACACAAGTAATAAGGTCGCATTGAACTACAATAACAGATCTATACAGAGTAACAAAGTGTACAGCAGACCAGAGTACCGACCGCTATGTCGGGCGGGGTCTAAAATGGAAGGCAGATTTTTATGTGGACCTCAGCCAATGAGTGCAGACATGCACATTCCCACACAACTGAATGGTAATCACTCAAACCTGAGCTGGTCTGATCTGCTAGCTGACTGTGAATGCAAAGGACTTTCATAAGAAATACATGCAGTATTATGTAACAACATGAATGTAGGAAATCCAGGGCAATCCGGCCACAGCTCAGTTGCAGCAAGCAATAGGTGGAATGATGACAGCATCCTAAGCTGCCCTGAACTGCAGGGCGATCGCAATTGACAATGAGACTCATTGTGAATGCACAACTGAATGCAAGCAGATAAGTCAGAACTGCCCAGTAGTGTTGGGCGAACAGTGTTCGCCACTGTTCGGGTTCTGCAGAACATCACCCTGTTCGGGTGATGTTCGAGTTCAGCCGAACACCTAATGGTGTTCGGCCTTTTTAGTTCGGGTTCGCCCGAACTACTCAATGCCCGCCGAACAGGGCCCTGTTCGCCCCAATACGGCCCCCCTATGGGGTCGCAGGCATAAGGGGGGAGCATGCCCCGATCGCGGGGGGAGGGGGTCGGAAATTCCCCCCACCCCCTCCGCTAGTGCTCCCCCCTCTGCCCGCTTCCCCATAAAAAAAAGTTTGCGTAAAGTTAATAGTACCTAGTGGTGGCTAGTGTTGGGCGAACAGTGTTCGCCACTGTTCGGGTTCTGCAGAACATCACCCTGTTCGGGTGATGTTCGAGTTCGGCCGAACACCTGGTGGTGTTCGGCCAAACTGTTCGCGTTCGCCCGAACTGCCAAATTACTAGCCGAACAGGGCCCCTGTTCGGCCGAACAGGGCCCTGTTCGGCCGAATACGGCCCCCCTATGGGGTCGCAGGCATAAGGGGGGAGCATGCCCCGATCGCGGGGGGGGGTCGGAAATTCCCCCCACCCCCTCCGCTAGCGCTCCCCCCTCTGCCCGCTTCCCCATACAAAAGTTGCAAGAAGTACCTGTGTCCGGGTGGTAGTGGGTGGCTGCCTGGCTGGCAGTGGGCGGCACTATGCAGTGACTAAATGAGGAGGAGGAGTCCGGAGAGTGACGCGTTGAGGGAGGCCGGGCAGCGGGCGGTTCAGCAGTAGTACTGCTGAACCGCCCGCTGCCCGGTCTCCCTCAACGCGTCACTCTCCGGACTCCTCCTCCTCATTTAGTCACTGCATAGTGCCGCCCACTGCCAGCCAGACAGCCACCCACTACCACCCGGACACAGGTACTTCTTGCAACTTTTGTATGGGGAAGCGGGCAGAGGGGGGAGCGCTAGCGGAGGGGGTGGGGGGAATTTCCGACCCCCCCCGCGATCGGGGCATGCTCCCCCCTTATGCCTGCGACCCCATAGGGCCCCTACAAGCGGGATGTTCGGGGAGTTCGGGGTTCGGCCCGAACATGCCGAACATTGCGGCCATGTTCGGCGAACTTTCCCGAACCCGAACATCCAGGTGTTCGCCCAACACTAGTGGTGGCTGGCTGGCTGTGGTGATGACGAGGCGTGACGCGTACCGTCGTATGCATCATCACGTAGAGGACGTGAGGTCAGAGAAAGGGCGGAAGTACCACAAGGGTATTACCGCTAAACCGCCCGCTGCCCGGCCTCAACGCGCCTCTTAGTCGATCGGACTCCTCCTCACTCATCTCATCACCACAGCCAGCCAGCCACCACTAGGTACTATTAACTTTACGCAAACTTTTTTTATGGGGAAGCGGGCAGAGGGGGGAGCGCTAGCGGAGGGGGTGGGGGGAATTTCCGACCCCCCCCCCGCGATCGGGGCATGCTCCCCCCTTATGCCTGCGACCCCATAGGGCCCCCAAAAGCGGCATGTTCGGGGGTCCCATTGACTTCCATTGAGTTCGGGGTTCGGGCCGAACATGCCGAACATCTGGCCCATGTTCGGCCTGTTCGGCCCGAACCCGAACATCCAGGTGTTCGCCCAACACTACTGCCCAGTTGCAGCTCCACTGCAAGCGACAGAACATGCTACAGGAGAGATCCTGACACAAACTCACCTGTACTAGTAGCCCTTGTGATTCTGGTAATCAATCCTTGAACCTTGTTCCTTGTGCCTTGCCTCCTGTATATTGCTATTGACCTGCTGGTATCGACCCCCTGTTTGCTTGACTACTCTTTCTGCCTAGTGTGTATTTACAGATTATCTGGTTTTGACCTTGCATGCTTGACTATTAACTTGCTTGCTGTTTCAGATAATCCGCTCTTTACATATAGTGCATGAATTGTGCACCTGTGTATTACAGGTGCACAATTCATACACTATGTAATGGTTAAAAGCTCTGCCTCTGGCGCAGGAGACCTGGGTTCGAATCTTGGCTCTGGCTGTTCAGTAAGCCAGCACCTATTCAGTAGGAGACCTTAGGCAAGTCTCCCAAACACTGCTACTGCCTATAGAGCGTATCCTAGTGACTGCAGCTCTTGCGCTTTGAGTCCACCAGGAGAAAAGCGCAATATTAATGTTCTGTGTTTGTTTGTTTGTATTGCCTTGTATATATCTGCTGTAAATAGTTAGTTAGTTAGGATTGTCTTCTGGGATCCGTGGTCCACTGTGTGTTATAATTGTATGTACTGTATATATTAATTTTTATTGCATGCATATATACTGTATATCTATTTATTCCTGTAAATGTATTCCAATGTAATCCATTGTGCAGACCTCAGCATTGCATACGCAGATCGTTATGGGGGAGGGGGGGGTCTGCTGTGCATGGATATTATAAATGGTCGGTGGTCTGCTGTACATGGAAGGGGAGCCACAAGGAAGTTGGCCTAGAGGCGGAAAAAGCATAAATCCAGCCTCGTACAAGATGAGTGGAATAGGAAGAGGCGGGGCGTTGCTAATATTAGCAAATTCAAGTCTTACTTATATACTGCACATTAGGGTTGGTTTATATGCACAGAGATACTTTTGTAAAATATAACAGGTACATTCAGCATTAAGGTCTTGCAACTCCGTCAAATACCTGAAATAATCTTTTAAAAGCAGTTTTCTTTCTAATTCCGCTCTAAAAATAGTGTATACAGTCACTTTACATTTGTAACATGAAGCATCAGTTGTCTATTGTCCTTTTTATCCTCTTCTTCATCCTTTTGTGGATAAATATATGCAGTCAAACAGACGCATCTAATTCATATTGCCAAGCCAATGTAGCTGCCAATGATAATTACAATAGCGGTAATGTGTGTGCATTTCAGCCCACCTAGAAAACCATGACCTTAACAAGTACAAGAATGTTGGAGGAAGACGAGACAATATCATTTGCAGTCTACCTTAACATCTTTGTTGTTTGTTGAAGTTTAGATGCAAAAGCAATATCAACAGCTGTTCAAAGATCTCTGTTGGATATGCGGCTTTCCAGAGCCAAATTGCCAGAGCTCCCACTAAGGAAAAAGCTATTTATTTTATGAAGCCATCTGGGCTGTGCACACTAAGTTGGTTACTTCTCATTTTTTTTGTATTCTTTATCTTTTTATATAAAACATGAATGCTAAAAATGCTGATTTCACATCTATACGTTCGGGTAGCTTTGTCGTCTTTCTGCATCATTTTTATATTTGTCTTTGGAAAGTTTTAATTGTTACACATTGCATGTAAACCGTCTCAGAGGACCAATACTGTGGATGTCTAGTACTTACGTTTAGGTGAAACAAGCCATCTTACACTCCCCGGGACCCATATGGAGCTGTCTAAATGTCTCTTTTTTGTCTAGCAATTTCAATCTGTAGTCTATTCTGAGCAAAATTGAAGTAATAATGAGGAGAAGTCATGGAGGAGATCGTCTAAGTAGAATACTTTAACACCAGGAAAAGTATTATTGTGTGACATTAGAGGCAGGAACTGGTGCTAAACTAATCAAGTTTTTTTTTGTTTAAAAGGTTCTGTTAAAAGGTTAAAGCTCAACTCCAGTCACAAATATTTTCCTAGTTCTGCAAAGGCATTCAGCTTACGTGTGCTGTGCATAAGCATCTTGATTAATTGTATTCTTAATCATATTAAGTACCTGGTTAGGAGCAACTTCCTGTAGCACAGACTTGCAAAGCTATAGGATTCGGTAATAACTTGGTAGTCCCACTGTTAATCGCAGTCTTCACCCCACCACAGCAAAGGTGCTCAGTAACTGTCATATTATTATACCAGTCCCCTCAGGCACAAGCAAAAACACAGTGAGGATAGCACAAAGTATGAATAAAAATGTCGCTGTGGAGGTAAGGGGCAGGATCCAAGCCCCAGAGTGTGAGAGTAATAGACAGTATTCACCTCAGCGCAGTAAAACAATGGATAATTGCACCCCAGCGTAAGGTGCATGCACACAGTTTCTCTAATGTGGATAACAATGCCCAGCGAAAGTTTCCAACTTGTAGAACACTTGCATTAGATAATGGAGTAATACAGTACCTTCTCCTGATGAAAATAGTGTCGCAGTGCCCTTGTGTTAGATCAAGCCCATAAAATCTTGAAGTAATCGCGACATCCAGAGCGAGTAAACTCAGCTGAAAGCAGAGATCTGGCCAGATCGCGGCGTTCCCCAGTCAGGTGATAGCTGAATTCCTTCTTCTGAAATTCATGTGTCAATTCCCCTTCGTGACCGTTACCTTGCTGCGGTGAAGGGGCTTACGTATCACAATGAAGGTCTCGGGGGGGGGGGGGGGGGGCAAGATAATAAGGTTGTTGCTTTATTGCAGACAGAGCAAATTCGATCAGCTGGACAGTCACTGTTGTTCTGTCATTGAGCTACCTCAGCCCGACCATATAGACTGGAAAGTTGCCATCACCTGCACTCTCGCCATGGTGCGCACCCTTCCAGCACGCCCATCACTACACAAACAACTTTTTGCAGTCACTGCATACCTTTCACTTCATCTGTGTGACTGCGCATTGTATTATTATACCAGTCAGTGCATACCTTTCACTGCATCTGTGACTGCACATTGTATTATACCTGGCAGTCAGTGCATACCTTCCACTTGAATGGATGGCAGACTTGCCCTCCATAACAGATTGTCATTAAAGGATTTAAAGTTTATTTGTCTCATATACAGCAGGGCCTCGAAAGAGTCCTCCTGTATTGTTATTTTTCGTCAATACCTCCCTGAGTTGGGACTTGCGTGCCGTGCCTGCTGCCTTCCTTGGATGTGTGGTGGTAGCCATTCCTGCTCCTTTGCTCACAGCAGCAGCCAGGTGTCCGTTAAGGAAATCTTTGAGCGGAAGTAGCCATTGTCTGCCAGTCACCCACTTGCCCGGTGTCTGACATCTGGCTTGGCGGAACTGACAGCTCGCCAGCTGTTACCATACCAGCTGGTGGACTCTGAGGCCTTCCGAAAATTTGTGGCCATTGGGACACCGCAGTAGAAGATACCAGGCCGCAATTATTTTTCTAAAAAGGCGATACCCAAACTGTACCATGATGTTGAAAGGCAAGTGGTGTCATCTCTGGCACACAGCGTTGGGTCAAGGGTCCATCTGACCACGGATGCCTGGTGTGCAAAGCACGACATGCTGTGGGCAGAGGAGCAGGAACCGCTCAAGGTTAGAAGTAGAGTGGAGGAGGGTGGCTGTGAAGGGTCAAGGAAGAAAGAGGCTGAAGATAATGCACCTGAAGGAGGAAGAGGAGAAGGAGGGTGGCTTTGCTTTTGTGTTCTGCCTTTCCTCAGGTGGTCTTCCCATTGCAGTTTGTGCTTTTTCTCCATGTGCCTTTGTAAGGCAGTTGTCCGTATGCGGGTGTTGGCCTTTCCACGGCTCAATTTTGGGTGGCAGAGAAAACAGATGGAATTGCTCTCATCTGAAGCAGACACACAAAAAAATGCACACACCACTGAGCCCTGGGGTGATGACACTATGGTGGCGTCAGCAGCTGACGTTAAGGGTCATGTTGGCTGGCTGTCCATAGGTGGCGATACATGGCACCGGACACTGCCACCAGCTGTTTCTGACGACGAGCTCCCCATGTTTCTTTCAGCAACTCGTCTCGTCCTACTCCTCTCTGACTCCCCCTCTGAACTGTCCCCTTGATCATCTTGTCTATTAGGATCCCACGTGGCATCCATGGCAGTATCATCATCATCATCATAATCATCCTCCCCAGCTTTGCTTGTATCAGACACCTCCAAAACTGCACCAACAGCAGGTACTTCATCATCCTCCTCCTCACACCTTACGTCCATAGTGTCGCCTTACTCAGACACATGAGGTGGTGTAACTTGCTTAGCACCTTCATCTTGTTGTAACAATAATAGCTGTGAATCAGTTAATTCCCCACCAAATAACTCCAGTGAAGTGTCAAATGTAGCAGATGTGGTGCTTGTAGTAGCGCCGGTGGCTGCGGAAGATGAGGGATTCTGTGCTAAATAGTCAACTACGTCCTGACAATCTTGGGAGTTGATGGCACATGCCTTCTTCTGAGCACTGTACTTTGGTCCAGAGCTGCACGAAATCACGTCAGCACGACCTCGAACAGACCTCCCGGGTGGCCTGCCTCTGGGTCTGCCTCTGCCTCTGCTTGTTTTGTCTATATCGAGGGGATGAAGTGAAAGGGATGCACTGACTTCACTAATACAATGTGCAGTCACACAGGTGCAATGAAAGGTATTACAATACAATGTGCAGCTGTCACACAGGTGCAGTTAACAGGTATGCACGGACTGGTATACAAAACAGCGTGTGGTCATACAGGTGCAGTGAACAGGTATGCAGTGACTGGTATTACAAATGTGCAGCTGTCACACACACACAGGTGCAGTGAACAGTTATGCAGTGGCTAGTATATAATATAACACATGAGTGCGTTCACGTAGGTGCACTGAACAGGTATGCAGTGACTAGTATTAAAAATGTGCAGCTGTCACACACACAGGTACCATGAACAGGTATGCAGTGACTAGTATTACAAATGTACAGCTGTCACACACACACAGGTACTGTGAACAGGTATGCAGTGACTGGTATATAATATAACACTGAGTGTGGTCTCGTAGGTGCACTGAACAAGTATGCAGTGACTGGTATAAATACAATGTGCAGCTGCCTGTCACACACACAGGTACCCTGAACAGGTATGCAGTGAATGGTATCAATATAATGTGCAGCTGCCTGTCACACACACACACACAGGTACCCTGAACAGGTATGCAGTGACTGGTATTACAAATGTGCATCTGTCACACTTGCAGTGAAAAGGTAGGCACTGAATGTGCTGGGCCTGGCAGTGGCACAGTAGGAATTACCAAGCGCCAGCTGCGACTGACTGACAGGGCTGTATATGCAAGTGTCAGTGGGCCACACAAAAAAACATTCAAAAAAAGGCCTGCCTCTGGGTCTGCCTCTGCCTCTGCTTGTTTTGTCCATATCAAGGGGATGAAGTGAAAGGAATGCACTTCACTAATACAATGTGCAGTCACACAGGTGCAGTGAAAGGTATTACAATACAATGTGCAGCTGTCACACAGGTGCAGTTAACAGGAATGCACGGACTGGTATACAAAACAGCGTGTGGTCATACAGGTGCAGTGAACAGGTATGCAGTGACTGGTATTACAAATGTGCAGCTGTCACACACACAGGTGCAGTGAACAGTTATGCAGTGACTAGTATATAATACAACACTGAGTGCGGTCACGTAGGTGCACTGAACAGGTATGCAGTGACTGGTATCAGTACAGTGTGCAGATGTCACACACACAGGTACCGTGAACAGGTATGCGGCAACTAGTATTAAAAATGTGCAGCTGTCACACATACAGGCACCGTGAACAGGTATGCAGTGACTAGTATTACAAATGTACAGCTGTCACACACACACAGGTACTGTGAACAGGTATGCAGTGACGGGTATATAATAAAAACACTGAGTGTGGTCACGTAGGTGCACTGAACAAGTATGCAGTGACTGGTATAAATACAATGTGCAGCTGCCTGTCACACACACAGGTACCCTGAACAGGTATGCAGCGAATGGTATCAATATAATGTGCAGCTGCCTGTCACACACACACAGGTACCCTGAACAGGTATGCAGTGACTGGTATTACAAATGTGCATCTGTCACACTTGCAGTGAAAAGGTAGGCACTGAATGTGCTGGGCCTGGCAGTGGCACAGTAGGAATTACCAAGCGCCAGCTGCGACTGACTGACAGGGCTGTATATGCAAGTGTCAGTGGGCCACACACAAAAACAATTAAAAAAAAAAAAAAAAAGATCACAAGAACAACATTAGCTCTCCATTTAGCAATAAGAATCAGCAAGGAGCAAGCTAACAAGCCTAACAAGAGCCTAACTAAGCTTTCCCTCTGTTTTTGCAGCAACCTCTCCCTTCTCTAATTACTGCAGCCGCACCGAGTGAGGGAAATGGCAGACGCAGCTGCCTTATATAAGGGGGGGGGGCTCCAGGAGGGAGTGTAGCCTGATTGGCTATCCTGGGTCTGGTGACTGTGATGTAGAGGGTCAAAGTTGAGCCTAATGATGTAGTATAGTTTGCGGTTCACTGCGAACGTGAACCAGCGATGTTCTCGTGAATCGGTTTGTGGTCGAACCGTTTGGCTTTCTCTACTCAGGACAAAAAATTAATTGAATAAGAGTCCAGGGGCCATATGCAATTCACTTTTTCACCTGAACCTGAGTTTTCTCCTAGGAGATAATTTTTCATCTTTGATGTAAAATAACTTTCCAGCACTTTTCAACTAAGAAGGTACCTAAAAGTACCGTATATACTCGAGTATAAGCCGAGTTTTTTGGACCTAAAAAGTGGTACCAAAGTGGGAGTCTCTGCTTATACTCGCGTCACTGTGTGCCCCCCACCACAGCAGCATACATAGATAATGCCTGGGTTCCGCACACATGTGCCCCCTGCCAGAATGGTAAGTTTAATTACATTCCCCTTCCACTGGAGCAGTATTGTATGCTAATGTGCCCCCCCCCCCCGCCAAAGCGGTATTGTGTGCTAATGTGCCCCCCCGCCGTAGCGATATTGTATGCTAATGTGCCCCCCGCCTGAACGGTATTGTAGTTACGTTACCCGGCAGTTATGCAGTGTGAGTGACGGAGCATTCACTCATTGGCTCCACCTCCAGGGTTCATCTTTAGCTTGTCCACCATCAGTCGCATCTCTATGACACCCTCTAGTGGCGCCTGACATTGCGTTCCCACTGGAGGTAATCATAGAGATGAGAATGTGAAGGACGAGCTAAGATGAAACCTGGCGGCGGGAACTGGTGAGTGAATGCTCTGTCACTCACACACATATGACGGGTAACCTAACTACAATACCAATTCGGTGGGGGGAACAATAAGCACACAATACGGCTCCGGTGGTGGGGGGATGTAACTGGACATACAGCTCTGCAGGGGGGCACGTGCCAGGGGTGAAGGTGCAAAATTAGAATGAAGCCAGGTGTGTTCAAATGTGCACATGCCTGCAGATAATGTTGAGCATTTCATTTATTTCTGTATATAGCTCTAAGGATTTTTGCATTACTTGCAGAAGTGATACAGTATGGAATAATACTGCTGCATAGCTCAGCTTGCAAATGTCAGTGCTTTACTGCTAATAATTTGCCTAAGCTTAAACTTTCTGCATGCACTTTTATTGCTTGCTTTTACTATCACTTGAGGTGATGGACTAATAGAATTGAGTTATGGGACTGTTCATTTAATGCCTGGTGTCAACTAAAGGCCCATACTAAAGATGAATTGACAGCCAACATTGGCATAGATATGTGCACTTTTGAAAAGTTGATGCAATTAAGGGGTTCCCAGTATCAAATGTGGTGTTTGTGGGGCTAAATGGGATGATCAGAGAGCCCTAAGAGGTCCTCACTAGGTGCTGGATTTTCTGCCCTCGGCTTATACTCGAGTCAATCATTTTCTTGAGTGTTTTTTTTTGGGGGGGGAGGGGGGGGCAAAAGTTGAGGGTCGGCTTATACTCGAGTATATATGGGTATGTGAAAAGGCACTACCAAAATTATTTTGAGTATTTTCTTGCTTGCTGGTGGCTTAAAGGGCATTTTATTGATAAGTTTAAAAATATCACCTAGGAGAAAACTCAGGAGAAAAAGTTAATTGCATATGGCCCCTGCAGTGTAAGCCCCCTTTCATTATTCTGCATTGCTAGTCAAGTTAGTTTAGGTGTAGGCACAATCAAATTAGCTGTCTTTCCAGTTTTCTGGTACTAAGTTAATGTGATAATATAATCAATTCAACATTAATTCTGTCATCATGCTGGCAGCCGGGTATAATGCCATTACTGTATTGAACATGGCATGCCCAATCAGTGGTCAAGGATACAGATGCAGACTGCTCATGCCAAGCTAAATATATTCATGTGTTGAATTATTTATAAGATTATAGTTATACATCACTTTGTACATATTTTTTTGTTAGCATGGATGAACGGATGAAAAAGATAGCTGCAATGGAAAGTAGGTATAGATCTCCATTAGGTCTGCCACCCGTTTCCTAGATAAATATTAACATATATTCAGGCTATTGTAGCATCTTCACAAATTAGAAAAAAAATATTTAGTGTAGAACTGTGATGCATCAGAAAATCCCACACTAAACTGGCCATATACGCATTGATTTGTTGCCAGTAGATTCAATCCTTCTGATTGAATCTGCTAGTTATCTGTGTTGCAACAAGCCACATTGATCCTAATTTTAATAGAAGCAACAATGTCAATAATAATAATAATTATGATCAGTAGGTACATTTAAATTGATTGAAGTGGGGTGGGGGTGGGGAGCGCCAGATCAACGGTTCATAGAGTTGCACTGTACTGAACAGTGCAATTCTGCAGTTTGATGGATTTTCAGGGGCAAATTACCTAGGCTTCTCCACTGAACTTCAGGCATCACCCATGAAGTTATTACAAGTGATCCACTAAAAATGGGATAACATTTTTAAAAACTATGGCTGTGGTATGTACTGGAACATACTGAGGGTTACAGAACAGTTAGTAAAATAGCTGCTGCATGACTGTAGTATCCTGCAGGCAGTCACAGTTATTGAGATCCTTTTTCAATTACCTAAGACAGGGATCAGGAACCTTTTTGGCTGAGAGAGCCATAAACGCCACATATTTTAAAATCTAATTCCATGAGGGCCATGCAATATGTTTCAAACTGGCACAGTGCGCATGCGTAGCAGAGGGCTCACGTCCCTGTTGCCATGGTGATGTGTATACAGTTGATCCACCGGGCAGCGGAAGTGTCAGACATGTCTTCAGCTTCTCTTGGGTTTCAGCAACATCAGCAATTTCCCCGTGAGCCAGACAGGAGAAATACCGCCTAACATGTTGTACAATTAGCTAGCTGACTTTGGGGGTTGATTCACTTTGTAGGACGAGAATCCCCACACTTTGGCCCAATAGGCTGCCTGTCAAGTGGCAGGCAGTCTACTGGGCCAATGTAAGTGTGGGGATCTCGTCCTTCAAAGTCACTGGACCTGACAAGGTCTAGAGTGGGACAATTGGAGCAGCTGTTAGCTTTGGGGGGAGAGCGAGAAAGTTAGTAGTGCACACTATGCCAGTAGCGTGCACTACTTTGAAAATTGTACTTGCGCTGCCACACTAAGCTGCACTGCTTGAGCAGTGTAACTTAGTGAATCAGCCTCTACTGATTTGTCTGTGAGCCAGATGTAGCCATCAAAAGAGCCACATCTGGCTCCAAAGCCATAGGTTCCCTACCCCTGCCCTAAGACTATCCTGGATTTATTAAAAAAAAACAAAAGCAAAAAACAGCTGCTGTATGCAACAGTATTCAGCACAGAGCCACTTATGTGCACCTTTTTTTCTCTATGCATGAGGGGATTCAGGCTACTACACAGGTGTGGACCCACTAGCGCCTGTGCAGTGCATCTGTGCTTATACATGGAGGGGAGCAGGGCCAGATTTAGGTCAAGGCCCCCAAGGCCATAGCCTAGGGCACCACAGGAGCAAGGGCACCAAAGCAGCAGGCTATTGCAAGCTTGCATCTGACCAAGGTACTCTGCTGCTAGCCGCCTGTGCAGCAGCCACCATGCTCTCTCTGCCTGTTTGCATTGTGGCCGGTGGCTATTGTCTTGGGCAGCATTGGGGACGGAAAGCAAGAGGAAGCTTCTGCACTGAAGACGAGCTGATGGTTGTTGCAGTGTGAAGGCGATCTGGCTACCTATACTGAAAGGGGTGGTGGGAAAAGGAGGGATTAAAGTAGTCATCTGTCATCTGGCGTCTTATACCGGAGGGAAAGGGGGGAGGGGTCATCTGGCTACCTTTACTGGTGGGGGGGGGGTCATCAGGCTACCTATATTAGAGGTAAGCGGGGGAGGGGATATCCGGCTACCTATAATGAAGGGAAGGGTCATCTCGCTACCTATACTGAAGGAGGGCCCCTGGTGACAGTGGCCTTGGGCAGTAAAGAGTACAAATCCGGCCTTTGAGGGGAGTGCGGCTGCGAAGCTGAAGAGGGTCTCATCCAGCAGCGAAGGGGTCGCAGTTACATTCTTACATCAGTAGGCATCCAGAGGCTTCCCCCACTATCATAACAATGTATCTAATTTTTTTTTATTACTTTAGCTACATCAGTTTTCATTAAGTTTTGAAAATATTCAAATTATGATCCAAAACATCTTGTGTTTTACTGGTGGCTAACACGGTACAATACTTTACTGCTGGATCACTTATGAAATCCTCATTGGATAAACTTAGACATCTCTGGAGATACATTAACAATTTAGGCCCTAAGGGCTTGTTCAAATTATCAGTGCTTGCTGATTTTTAAGCCCTAAAAGAGCTTGTGTAATGATTTCCTATGACAATGTTCACATGCAAGAATTTTGATTTCATTGAAATCGTGAACGCGCTACATGTACCATTTTCTGAGCGCTTTGGCTCAATGGAAGGTATAGGGAAATCACAAAGCGCTTGAAAAAGCGCTTTGCATAGCGATTTCCCGAGCACTTTTATGAATAAATACATTTTATTTATTCATTTCCGGGTTAAAGAGTTCACGTTAACAAAATCATTGCTGAGCAAAAACGCTTATAAAAGCGCTTCAAAAATCACAGTATAAATCGCTCAGCGCTTGCGATAGGCCTAAAAAAAGGCTACAATTTGCTTAATTCCTCTCACCAGATTATTTGTTTTTAACAAATGTCACTCACTTATTATCTACCTTATTATATAAGAATAATGCTTAACTACACCCCCCCCCCCCTCCACTGGTGGTGCATAACCTTTACACACACCCCCGGTGGGCGCCTAACCTTAACCCTCCCCTGGTGAGAGCCTAACTTTAATCCTCCAAACCTTAACTCCCCCAGCCAGTGGACAATCAACCTTAACCCCCCCCCCCCCCCCCCGTGTACAACTAACCTTAAAACTCCCCTGCACTTTCCATGGTCAGTTGCGTTGCAGAATACAGTGGGATGCGAAAGTTTGGGCAACGTTGTTAATCGTCATGATTTTCCTGTATAAAACCTTGGTTGTTACGATAAAAAATGTCAGTTAAATATATCATGTAGGAGACACACACAGTAATACTGTATTTGAGAAGTTAAATTAAGTTTAATGGATTTACAGAAAGTGTGCAGTAGTTCAAAATTAGGCAGGTGCATAAATTTGTGCACCACAAAAAATAAATAAATGAAATCAATATTTAGTAGATCCTCCTTTTGCAGAAATTACAGCCTCTAAACCAGGCATTGGCAAACTCGGCACCCCAGCTGTTACGGAACTACAAGTCCCACAATGGATTCATGACTGTGACTGTGGCTGTCAGACTCCTGCAATGCATTGTGGGACTTGTAGTTCCTTAACAGGTGGAGGGCCAAGTTTGCCCATGCCTGCTCTAAACTCTTCCTCTAGGTTCCAATGAGAGACTGGATTCTGGTTGAAGGTATTTTGGACCATTTCTCTTTACAAAACATCTCTAGTTCATTCAGGTTTGATGGCTTCCAAGCATGGACAGTTATCTTTAACTCACACCAAAGATTTTTTATTATATACAGGTCTGGGGACTGAGATGGCCATTCCAGTACATTGTACTTGTTCCTCTGCATGAATGCCTTAGTGGGTTTTGAGCACTGTTTAGGGTCGTTGTCTTGTTGAAAGATCAAACCCCTGCACAGCTTCAACTTTGTCTCTGATTCCTGGAGATTGGTCTCCAGAATCTGCTGATACTGAGTGGAATCCATGCGTCCCTCAACTTTGACAAGATTCCCAGTCCCTGCACTGGCCATGCAGCCCCACAGCATGATGGAACCACCACCATATTTTACTGTAGGTAGCAGGTGTTTTTCTTGGAATGCTGTGTTCTTTTTCCTCCATGCATAATGCCCCTTATGCCATGCCAAAATAACTCAATTTTAGTTTCAGCAGGCCACAGCACCTTATTCCTAAATTAAGCTGGCTTGTCCAAATGTGCTTTAGCATACCTCAAGCGGCTCTGTTTGTGTACAGCATCCCCTTTTGTAAAGTACGCCGAATGGTTGAACAATGCACAGTGACTCCATCTGCAGCAAGATGATGTTGTAGGTCTTTGGTTCTGGTCTGTGGGTTGACTCTGACTGTTCTCACCATTCGTTGCTTCTGTTTATCCAAGATTTTTCTTGGTCTGCCACTCCAAGCCTTAACTTGAACTGAGCCTGTGGTCTTCCATTTCCTCAGTATGTTCCTAGCTGTGGAAATAGACCATTGAAATATCTGAGACAGCTTTCTGTATCCGTCCCCTAAACCATGATGGTGAACAATTTTTGTCTTCAGGTCATTTGAGAGTTGTTTTGAGATCCCCATGTTGCTACTCTTCAGAGAAATGTAAAAGAGGAGAGAAACTTACAATTGACCCCCTTAAATACTCTCTCTTATAATTGGATTCACCTGTGTATGTAGGTCAGGAGTCGCTGAGCTTACCAAGCCAATTTGAGTTACAGTAATTAGTTCTAAAGATTTTGGAATCAATACAATGACAGTGCCCTAATGTATGCACTGACCTAATTTTATTTAAACAATTATTGCGCACTTTCTGTAAATGCAATAAACTTCATTTCACTTCTCAAATATCACTGCGTGTGACTCCTATATGATATATTTAACTGACCTTTTATATCGTAACAACCAACGATTTATACAAGAAAATCATAATGATTAATGTTGCCCAAACTTTCACATCCCACTGTAATTCTGCATGTCAACTCACTGCTTATACAATTCTATAGGGCTGTACACAGTACTGTGTTGTAACTGATCGCGTTATTCAAACTTACCGTATGCAGGCTTTGTATTAGTCTATAACCAGTCTCCATTGCAGTTCACACTCATTATAATGTGTGCATTATGCAACTGACCTCTGTGAGTCCAGCCTGAGGGGTATTTTGTGCAAAAGTACCTTGAGTCCTTCCTCTTGTGTGTGGCACACACTCTGCATTTTCTCTTGGGTTTTGGTTTGACATCATTTGGGGGATTATGGCAGGAAAATATTGTATTTTCTTTATGAATTGGATCAATTTGTTGTCTAGTTTGGAAGAGTTAAAAATTAGGGACTTGAGGATTTCCTCCTGGACCAGCAAGTAGGTGTAGCATTGGCTAGTCTATTGCAGATAACAAATGCGTTATGCATTGCCATCTGGACCAGGCAGAATACTACCTTTTTTATACTAGGCCCTTCTGTTTCTCTTCAGCAAATAAGCAGCCAGCTTTTGGTCTGCTTAAGCCCACTGCTCCCATTTTCTTGTTGTAGTCCACTATTGCCCCTGGCTTTAACCACTTAAGGACCAGCTAACGCCCATAGGCGTCAGCAGGTCTTAAGTGGGTTACCATGGAAATGGCCGCTCGATGTAAGTTCACTGAGGGTGTCTCCGTGAACAGCCGGAGAGCCGCCGATCGCGGGTCGCCGGCAAAATGTAAACACGCGGGGAAGAAATCCCCGCTGTTTACATCATACGGCGCTGCTGCGCAGCAGCGCCATAGAGCAGATCGGCAATCCCCAGGCCTCTGATTGGCCGGGGATCGCCGTCATTTGATAGGCTGAAGCCTATCCTACAATGCGCAGGACGGACATCCGTCCTGCGTTGCTCACAGGGGGAGGGAGAGGGAGAGAGCGCCGAAAACGCTGCGGAGGGGGGCTTTGAAGAGCCCCCCCGCAAAGTGCAGCAAGCTGGCGGCGATCAGACCCCCCCAGGAGGACATCCCCCTAGTGGGGAAAAAAGGGGGTAAATCTGATCGCCCTGGCTATTTCCTGATCGGTGTTGCGGGCTGAAGAGTCCACGCAGCACCGATCAGAAGAAAATCCCCTGGTCCTTAAGCGGTTAAAGTCTGCTCCCTTCTTGACGTGACAGTGATCGCAGTGTGGACCAAAGTCAAGATCATCACCTTCCTCTTGTACTGGTACTTGCGTGCAAGGAGCTTGTCACATCTGAGGCCATAGGTCTCTCCTCTATTCAACTTCTTATTCACCACCACCTGTTGAGAGAAGCCTAAACGATTTGCCCTCCCTGTCTCAGAAGCACCAGTCTGG
The DNA here is from genome assembly GCF_040937935.1 of Hyperolius riggenbachi. Taxonomy (NCBI): domain Eukaryota; kingdom Metazoa; phylum Chordata; class Amphibia; order Anura; family Hyperoliidae; genus Hyperolius; species Hyperolius riggenbachi. The sequence goes on along the minus strand of NC_090653.1, from coordinate 120,958,218 downwards.
GCTGAGTGCAGGAATTTAAAGGATACCAGGGGCCATATTCAATTCACTTTTTCACCTGATTTTTCTCCTGGGAGATAATTTTTAATTTTCAATTTAAAATAACTTTCCAGCACTTTTCAACTAAAAAAATACCAAAAAGTAGGTGAAAAAGTACTATCAAAATTATTTTGAGTATCTTCTTGCATTCTGGTGGCTTAACCTTCCTGACGGTAAGCCTGAGCTGAGCTCGGGCTATGCCGCACAGGAGGATTTCTCAGACCCTGCTGGGCCGATTTGCATACTTTTTTTTTTTTGCTAGCTGCGTGTGCATTCTGATCGCAGCCGCTCCGCGCTGATTCGCCACCGATCGCCGCGCCGTGCTGCCCCCCCTCCAGACCCCGTGTGCTGCCTGGCCAATTACTGCCAGGCAGCGGTGAGGGGTGGATAGGGACTCCCTTAGATGTCACGACGTCCATGAAGTCGGTGACGTCATCCCGCCCCATCACCATGGCGACGGGGGAAGCCCTTCAGGAAATCCCGTTCTTTGAACGGGATTTCCTGATCAAAGATCGCCGGTGGCGATCGAAGCGGGCAGGGGGATGCCGCTGTACCCTAGGCTCGCTACATGATTTAAAAAAGAAAAAAATTTAAAAAAGCTGCCCCCTGGCGGTTTCTAATAGACCGCCAGGAGGGTTAAAAGGCATTTTATTGACAAGTTTAAAAATATCACCTAGGAGAAAAGTCAGGAGAAAAAGTGAATTGCATATGGGCCCAGATGTGAAATCATCTGGTAAAAACTAAACCTGTTCTGGGTAGGGCATAATCAAGTGTAGCTGGATAGTGTACTGGTTAAGGGCACTGCCTTTGACATGAGAGACCAGGGTTTGAATCCTGGCTAGGGTCAGTACCTATTCAGTAGGGAGCTCAAGGCAAGACTCCCTAACACTGCAGGGTGGCCTCTTGAGCGCGTCCCAGTGTCTGCAGCTCTTGAGCGCTTTGAGTCCGACAGGAGAAAAGCGCAATACAAATGTTCATATTATTATTATTAAATACTCACTGCGCCTCCCGTTCCCCTCCGCCCATTCCACTTTTCTCTGATCTGTCCTGTTGTCCTGGGTGTCTTCAGCGACTCCAAACCTGGACATACTGCACCGCACATGAGCTGTATGTCTGTTTTGCTCCTCTGTGGCCTTGCTGAGTGACGTAACAGGACAGGAGCAAGCTCGCTCCCCCCGCGTCTCCAATCTGCGCTCACACTGGGATGCAGTTGCCCAGGACAACAGGGCAGACCAGAGCAGAGCGATGGGGGACAGAGGGGAACGGAAGGCGTGGTGAGTATTTGATTATGCCCCCTACCCAGCTTTCGTTTTTACCAGATGCTTTAGCATCTGGTATCCTTAAAAGAAAGGTACACTGGCGTAATTGTTCATGTACAGGTGGTAGCCTTGGTGGAGTAGTAGGTTTATCAGCTTCATAACTATTTTTCCTCTGGTGCTAATGTATTGTGGGCATACAGCTGGCTGTAAAACACTGTCTTTGCCTTCATAGATTCTGAAGGAGTATGTGTAGCCAGTGCCGCTCTTGCATACCTTATAAAATTTAACCCCATAACTTGCCCACTTGGATGGGATATACTTTTTAGGCTGAGTCTCCCATGAAAGGGTACCAGAGACTCATCAACAGCAATGGCTAGCATTCATAAAAGCATGTGCGGTAAAAAAAAAATCTGGTTGGGAAAATACTGCATTCGGTATTTTAGACTTTTGTGTACTAATTCATAAACATTTTCACAGCTGTGATAGAAATGTGGTGTTTTACCGAAGCACAACTGTCGGTAACATTGCTACAACATTGTTACATTCCTGTTCCCCGTGCAGTGACAGCATTACAATAAAAGAGGCATCCCCAACTTCCCTTTAGATGTGCATCTTTTGTTATACTGCGTCTGCTTGCCCTGAATCTGCATTGCATTTGTCTATTAGCCTTTCTTAAAGAGGAACTGTCGCGAAAATCTTAAAATTGAAAACCCATACAAGTAAGTAGTACATTTCTTCCTGAGAAAAATGAGCCATAAATTACTTTTCTCCTATGTTGCTGTCACTTACAGTAAGTAGTAGAAATCTGACATTACCGACAGATTTTGGACTAGCCCATCTTTTCATCTTGTATGTGTTTTAAATTTTAAGATTTTCGTAACAATTTATTTAATTGCCACAATGTAGAAGAACTTCAAGAAATTTTACACATTCCACGCTTTGTGATTCTGACAACCAGTGCAGAGACATCTCAAAAACAGGAACCCAAGAGGTTAAAAACACAGCCTAAGGTATTCAGATGAAGCCTTGTTTATTCTGATCGCTCTGCTTCTGCCTGCCTGGGGGGAGCTCACTACTTCTGCTTAGTCTCCATTAACATCACACAGTCCCTCTCTCTTATCACCTCTTCAAGCAGGTGGTATGTTCCGTGCCATTACCGCCTGCTCTAATCTTTAGGAATTGACATTTACTGACATGTGTTGATTGAGGTAATTACCGCAGGAGTCGGTAATTTACCTCACTTCTTGGGAATTTCAGACTTTCATGCAGTAACTGCTTTTATGAATTGACATTTTGCTTAGTGCACGGTAAAGTCAGCTGTTTTCTGCATTCCCGCATGCAGTAATGCTTTATGAATGATAGCCAATGTCTCATTCTGGGGTATATATGTCTCTAAATGCTGCATTGAGGTGGGTTAATAAGGACCTCAGCTTGAAAAGCCTGCGATGGGCAGGGTCAGTTCTGGGAATACTTTGGGGTTGACTAAAGAAGTTCACTAAAGAAAATAGCATAACCTCCTGTTACTTGGCAAGTAGCCTATTAGGCCAATCAGAGTGCGGGGATCACGTTCTTTGGACGTCACGTCCTTGATTGGACCTGAAAGGGCTCCAGTTGGGAGGAGAGGAGTGCTCCTTATTTGCAGAGAGGCAGCGTAAGTTACTTGCGCTCGCTATGCTGCACTACCCGAAGCATAGTGTGCGCTCCTGTGATTATGCACGCTACGCGGCCAGTAGTGCCCGTAGGGTGCAGCCCATTACATTTAAGGCAAGCTGTGGAAATAGTGTGAGTAACAAGAGGTTGCTCGTGCTACTTTTTTTTGTGTAAATCAACCCCTTTAGGTGTTGCCATTAAAGTGTATGAATTTGAACAGTAATTCATACCGCTGTCTGCCCACTGTAGTTGGATAGAGGGGTGCGTTATGTAAGATGTCCTTGGACCAGTACATTCTTAGTTCTGGCATTTGGTTTATGCCCATATTTAGTGTCAGGCCAAGGTTTTTTTTACTTTTTATTTTAGGCACGGTGGTGGGCTCCCATTTTTCCACCATAAAGTAGGTGGGATTCTCTGCCAAAAACTGTTGCGCATAGAGATTTGTCTGATCAACTACATGCAGCAACAATTCCTCTGTGATGAACAGAGGAAATAGTCAACTGGTGCCAGATTGTCAGTAGGCACTGACACACCAGTAGTGTCTGTGAAAGGTGGGATGTTGGATCCAGCAAGATTAGGGGGTGACCAGGTGCCAGTTACAAAATGAGCTCCAGCAGTGTTGCCCACGGAGCCCCCTTCTATGGCCTCTGATTGTCCCTCATCAGTGGACTCAGGATTCTGCCTCAAGTGGAAAGGTGGGGACCGTGTGGACTCTGAACTGTCAGAATCTGACTCAGGGTCAGTCGCAGGGAGCCATTCACTTCCTGAATTGTCCCCGCTGCTGCTCTGCTGGAGGATGGCGCATGCATCTTCGGCAGAAAAAAAGCCTCCTTACCTAATAATCATAATAATAGTAATGTTAACATTTGGATAACACTTTTCTCCTGTTGGCCTTAAAGGGACTCCGAGCAGTGCAGAAACTATGGAAAGATGCATATCATTTTAAAGCTCTCTTTCTCCTCTTTCCAATGATATATAAACCACCACCCTACGCCTTTTAGTTTTCGCTATTTTCGCGATTGAATTTGCAGCGGCCGCGATTTCAATTGCGAAACTTGAGAAAACTAAAAGGCGTAGGGCAACGATTTAGGTGTCGTCAGAAAGAGGAGAAAGAGAGCTTTAAAATGATATCCATCTTTCCATAGTTATATTGTATTACACAGGGCGACTTTTGTCAAAGTCAGCAGCTGCTATTCAGCAGAATGGAGCTCCTGACACTGGGGAAAGTGTCGTCCTGTGTAATACAATATAACTATGGCTTGATGGATATCATTTTAAAGCTCTCTTTCTCCTCTTTCTGGCGATACCTAAATCGTTGCCCTACGCCTTTTAGTTTTCTCTATTTTCGCGATCGAAATCGCGGCCGCGGCAATTTCGATCGCGAAAATAGCGAAAACTAAAAGGCGTAGGGCGGCGGTTTATATATCATTCGAAAGAGGAGAAAGAGAGCTTTAAAATGATATGCATCTTTCCATAGTTTCTGCACTGCTCGGAGTCCCTTTAAAGCACTTGAGAGCTGTAGCCACTAAGGCTCAGTAAACCACCCTGGAGCCTTGCTCAAGGACTCTTCACTGAATAGGTAATTGGCTCCAGCCAGGATTCAATCTTTGGTCCCCTGTATCAGTGGTGGTGCATTTAACCAGTACACTATAACAGCAGAACTATCTCTTTATATAATTTCCCGGTGTCCCTACGTCCCATGTCCCTGTGTCAGTGCTTTTGCGCTACTGTGCATGTCCAGCACTGACAGCCGTTGGGACAGGACATAGCATGGGCCAGGGGGCTGGCCGGCCGGGCGGACAGACTGGGGCGTGCGGAAGCGTCCTGTAATGCTGTGGCGGTGACAGACCTAGAGCCCTTTTTTAAACAGGCTTAGGTCAGCTAGTATAATATAACTGTTTATTAGTGATTCTATAGAAGGTTAGAAGCCTTTTGTACACAAAATGTCATGAAATCATCTAGCTCAAATACAACTAGCAGAGAAAGTAAAAATGAAGATCCTGAGGCCCTTTAGTGCTTCTGTGACTTGGACCGCTGGCAGATGCAACGCAGAGCTGTAGCTGGAACAGCCTTGTTGATGCATTTCTGCACAGATGGTATGTTTGCAAATAAATGGATCTCAGTCGGAAGGAAACAATTGCTCTTGGATTGAAAAGTGAATGAAAAATTAGGGAAGTGGAAACTGGAAGGTTTTAAGTGAAAAAAAGGGATTCTTTGAATATATATAGGAAAGCGGTAACATTCATTTCCCATGGATGTCTTTTTCTGCTAAGAAAAATACACATGGTAAAATGTTTCCAGGTACAGGAAATGCACTTGCATATCAGGTATAATCCTATAATTATTTAAAGACTAGACGTGCAAACACTGTTAATCCTATAGCAAAATTAATGTTATTACATAGAGAATACTTACGATATACAGTTGTGCTCATACGTTTACATATCCTGGCAGAATTTATGATTTCTTAACCCTGTATACATATCCCAGTTCTTAAAGGATCACTATTGCGAAAAATTGTAAAAATGTTAAATACATGTAAACACATAAATAAAAAGTAAGTTTCCCCTAGAGTAAAATGTGCTATAAATTACATTTCTCCGATGTTGCAGTCACTTACAGTAAGTAGTAGGAATCTGATAGAACTGACAGGTTTTGGACTATTCCATCTCCTTATGGCAAAACAGGTAGGGTTGGAGGCCAGCATCTTTGTATAGATGCTTTCCAGACAGTGCTTTTGTAAAATAAATAAATTAAATACTGAGACTCCCCCATGAAAAGCCTAGTAAAAAGCCTGCTAGTTCTGTCATAATTCTGCTAAGTACTGTGACAACAACATAGGAGAAAAGTAATTTATAGCTTATTTTACTCTGGAAGAAACATACTTTTTATTTGCATGTGTTTACATGTATTTTACATTTTAAACTTTTTTTTTTTTTGCTATAGTGGTCCTTTAATAGCATGCATTGCCCCCCTTAACAGCAATAACAGCTTGAAGTGTTTTGTGGTAGACGTAGATCTTTAACTTCTCAGATGGGAAAGCTTCCCATTGTTCCTGGCAAAAAGACTCCAGTTCCCCTAAATTACGTGGCTGTCTTGCATGAAATGCACATTTGAGGTCTCTCCAGAGTGGCTCAATGATATTGAGGTCAGGAGACTGAGATGGCTACTCCAGAACCTTCACTTTATTTTGCTGTAGTCAATGACAGGTCAACTTGGCCTTGTGTTTTGGATTATTGCAATGTTGGAATGACCCATGTTCAGCTTCATGGCTGATGAGTTCAAATTTTCTGCCAGTATTGTTTTGATAACTAACTGCATTCATATTGCCATCAATTCTGACCAAATTTCATGTGCCTTTGTCACTCACACATCCCCAAAACATCAGAAATCCACCACCATATTTCACAGTAGGAATGGTGTACCTTTGGCCTTGTTGACTCCTCTCCTAATGTAGCATTTATGGTTGTGGCCAAAAAGTTACATTTTAGTCTCATCACTCCAAATGACTTTGTGCCAGAAAGTTTGAGGGTTATCTATCTATCTATCTATCTATCTATCTATCTATCTATCTATCTATCTATCTCACTTGAGAGTCACAAAAGATAAGATAAAGGGGTTTATCGATAACTGAACTTCACTTAGCACCAAAGGCTGTATGCCATCAGGGCGAGGCACCTTATCAGTTTTGATTTTATTTAGTCTTGCCTTCAGTCTTTCCTGCGTTAAAGGGGCACTATAGCAAAAATTATACTGTTACATTATCCCCACATCTATAATTTAATATGGACAGTATTAATTTCACCTCAGAGTTTGTGTTAACAATAGCTGATAACACTAACTTTGTCCTCCTACAGGGCTGAGCTACCATCATTTCCATGCTGTAAGCGTCGCATTGCTACACAGACACTATAACAGATGATTTATAACTAGCAGACACTCAACAGCTGATTTGAGGCTGGCTGACACACTACAGAGCCGCTTTTGTTTTCACATATAACTAGCTAAATAAACAAGCTTCTAAGTAAGTAACTATTTAGCAGCCTGTTTATTTATTTAATTAGCTAGTTAACATATGAAAAGCAACAGCGGGATGCTCTGTAGTGTGTGAGTTATAAATCAGCTTTAATAGAGTGTCTGTTAGCAGTCCAACACTTTCTTATCAGGGATAGCTGATCTAATTATGCAGCTCAGCTGTGTAGAGGAGTAGAGTGGTGTTAGATAATTTTTAACACAAATTATATGTGGGGATAATGGAACAGCATACGTTTCGCCATAGTGCCCCTTTAAGTATTTAATATTACAATTGGAAGATGGGGACCCTTCTGCATCTGTAAATTGCAACAATGCTTCCAATTGTGATGTGACTGCAGAGTCTACTCATTAAGATTTGATGCATTCATAGAGTTGGATCAGCGAACTCCCTACTTTCACTGAATTAGATACAGTAGTTGCAGTTGCAATCTGTTTGAGTTTAGTCACCAACTAATTATAGTGGGTAGCAAGGTGGCTAGCATTCTTGTTTGCAGCACAGGAGTCTCTAGGTCAAATGTAGGCCAGGACACTGCCTGCACGGTGATTGGTCTCAGGTTACGGAATAGACTGTAAGCTTCTTTGAGGTCCAATTAGTGAATAATAATAATAATTTGATACACAATAAAAGTAGTAGTAATAATAATAATAATAATAATAATAGTGATTCTCTCTGAGAGCCACTTTATTTCTAAACTGTAAAGCGTAACAGAGTGAAAGCCTGTGTGTTGACTGTGTAACTTCCATATTACTGGAGATGGGTTGCATTTATATTTGTAATTTCCTGTTAATTCAAATGGGCAAATACCTAGCACGTTTGCCTTGCAGTGCTAGAGTCTAGGTTTGAATCTTAGCCAGACCATTCTCTGTATGGATGTAACTGGTTTCTTCTAAAAATTGGCCTTATAATATGGTAGGGAGGATGAAACAGAAGTTTTTGCTGAACTGTAGCTTCATAATTTAGCACCTCTGTAGACCACAACGGAAGTTGCAGCTATGGGGGTACCAGGTGGTTATTTTTGGCATGAACGCTTGGGGCTTTGGCACCAGTGTCAGACTGGGAGGTGGAAAAGCTGAGAAAATCCACTTGCTGGCCAAGCAGCAGAAACCATGTGTTATCACTCCCAGGAGAAACCTGTAGAAAGTCTTGTCTGTGAGCAGCAATGCTACATATGAATACTGCTGCTTGGCCAGCAAGTGGATTTCCTCAGCTTTACCACCTCCCAGTCCAACACTGTTTGGCATGGGTGCTTGGCTATGACATGGGGAGGCTGCTGGGGACAGGGGGAACTGAGGACATAGTCTGCCAAAGGATGCTATTACTAACAACAGTATGTACTCAATTGCTTTTTTTTGGTCTTGAATGTCCTTTAGAACTGAAGATGGAAGATTGTGCAGATATTACCGATACTGTAATTATAACAGTATTGATACTGTTTATTCTGAACCTACGCTAGGGAGGTACAATCACCTATTACTATGACAAGAGCATTGAACCGTTGGCCCTTCTGAGGGACATGAGCTGTTCAATAAACTCCATGAAGCATTCTGGAGTCAGTGTCACCACAACATAAATGCACATTAATAACAAAACTGTATTTAGCCGACACTGTTTAACAAATCCAAAAAATAGAAATAAAAAGCAGCCACCCACCTTGCCAACCATAAAAAGTTCTTTGAATTTAACGACGGGCAAAGTGTACATTTCGGAACAGATGAGCATGGAAGGAAAACCGTGAAACCATGGAGAAAAGTAATCCTAAAAATATATACATCTGAAAAGTCATGTAGCAGAACTGACAATCCCAATCTGCAAACATGAAGAAAATTGAGTCGGGTATATATCTCACAAAATTAATGTGCTGTATACTTTTTCCCTTTTAGTCATATATTATCTTTTTATGAAAAGACAATTTAGAATTATTACAATGGAAAACAATTCCAGCCGATATACATCATTAACATCCAAGAACTACTATGAAAAATAGACATGTTCCATCCTTTGGCAGCTTAGCTGCAGGGGCACCGGTTTGAAGGATGACAGCTGACTTTTCAATTGAGATTGCTGTGAAACTTCTGCTTGTACAGGGCACAGATTGCTGAGGTCTCATTCAATTTAGGCAGCATGTTTTGCATTTGCAGTTAAAGCCATTTGCAGAGCCTGGTAACGGATTCATTTTTGTATTAAAAAACCTCTGTAATGTGGTAAGGCTATGCACACGGCTTAATCCTGGAATGACATTACAATATTATTGCTGAGAGCGATGACGGGAGGTTAGGTGCAGAACTTGCTACCTTATTAATAGCAATTCAGAATGGAAAAACTTGGATAGTTTAATCTAACAAATTAAACGTAGAGTGTCAGTTAATATGTGAATGTTAGAAATCAGGTGATAATTAATGTTCTCAGCAGCATAACGTAACCTTTATCCATCCACAATGCACAGTATATTTCTACCAATGTCCAATATTTTCAGGGCTCACAGAGCATATACACCCATTCATAAAATCGCAACTATAGTGCCATAAACCAAATAATATTGCTGCTGCTGCTACTACAAGGACCACTACCACTGCCACTACAACCATTATGTGATTGGTTGCTGTAGCCCTGGAACATGTCTCTTTCATTGCAACTATCCCTGTAAGGCCCAGCACATACCTTAATCCATACCTTAAAGGATATTATGAGGTAGCTTACCTCAATGACGAAATCTCTGTAAATTATTACAAAAGATTTTTTATTAGCACAAGCGGCAACGCGTTTCACGGGTCACAGCCCGCTTCATCAGGCCAATTTCAGTGCCAAATGAAACAATTCCTTCAGCATAGGGAGGCTCCCTATGCTGAAGGAATTGTTTCATTTGGCACTGAAATTGGCCTGATGAAGCGGGCTGTGACCCGTGAAACGCGTTGCCGCTTGTGCTAATAAAAAATCTTTTGTAATAATTTACAGAGATTTCGTCATTGAGGTAAGCTACCTCATAATATCCATTGTTTCTTAGCTGTTTTTAAACGCTTTTATTATCCCAGGGCGCCTCTTTCCTCAGTTGTGCTAAGTATACCCCCGAACAGACTCTGTTCGAGGGGTGGTGATACGCCACTAGTGGGGCCCCACAGTGGCTGTCTCAACCTTTTTTTCACTAAGAGAGCGACCATTCGTCCGGTCCTGGCTAGGACCACCCCGAGTGGAGTCGGGTTTATTGTCTCCACCTGCTTCCTGTAGTTGGTTGCCCCCAGCAACCCTCCTTTGTGAGTAGTGCTTTTATTCATTTCTTCTCATTGTGATTTTTAAACATATTGCACTACTGGGCTCCCGTTTGTGTCTCCTGTGCCTTTTTCCTATAGGGTGCTGCATCACCCCTACCACCATTGACATACCTTAAAGGAACACTATCAATAACCAAGTGTTCCCAAATTACAAATGTACAAACAATGTCTAAGTAGCTGTGTACTGTGTGCTGATGTTAAATATCATGGGCAAAAGCTGTAATTCATTGTGTGTAGGTTGCGGCTGCATTGGAACAAATCATTTGCAAAGGGGACTCTGTGCTGTCTGAGAAATGTGACAATACAGCCAGTACTGGTCTCTGCATCTATCAGAAGACTACAGATTATTTTCCTTTGAAAGCAAAAAAAAACATTTAGTATGTAAATCCGCCTTGGTATTGTGAGAGTCCACTTAGCTGCCTGCGCAGGCAGGCAGCCTTTTGACCATTGTTTAGGTTTGCATGCTGCAGGACTCTGGAAAGGAGACCTTCTGTCAGTTTTGCAGCTTGTGCTTGCTGAGGAATTTGCATACGTTGTCATGCAAATTGCCTGGCCACATTCATTGGAGGCATGTACTATAAGTACTATGTGTTTCCCACAATGCTTGGCTGGTCATAAGGATTCCTTCCTGTGAAACACTCCTGGAGGAGTGTCAGCCTTACTCTTTGTTTGAAGATCAGCTTAGAGTAATTTCTGAAACTGCACTAAGCAGGTTTCTCTAGTGCAGTTAGGATTGCTTATCTGTTTTGTTTGTTCTGTTGCGATTGTCCTGTCCCAGCGATGGTCGACAGGAAATCGTTCTGATCTCTGTTCTTGAAGTATTGCGGTTGCTACCAGCTATCTCTTCTGATCTGTCTCACTTGGATCGCACTAGCATCTTGCGCTAGTGCTGTGGATCCTTCTGTTCTGTCTCCTTGGATCGCGCTAGCCTCTTTTCGCTAGTGCTGTGGATCCTTCTGTTCTGCCTCCCTGGATCGCACTGGCATCCTGCGCTAGTGCTGTGGATCCTTCTGTTCTGTCTCCCTGGATCGCACTGGCCTCTTTTCGCTAGTGCTGTGGATCCTGTCTCTCGCTTGTTCCCGTTTTCGTGTGTTTGTCTTGTCTGCTACGAACGCTTGCTGGAGGCTCAGTGAGGTAACCATTAAGCAAGCGCTCGCGTCCTCTGTTTTATGTTTGTCTGTCGGTGGTTAGTTAGGCGTGCTTGTATCTATTGTGCTTATCACGTGGAGACCGCGCATAAACGCGTGCACTGTTGCGAATGAGTGCGGTGTTCGAGTTTATCTAGTGTTTGTTATTTTCCGTATCTTCTCATTGTTTGATTTGCTGTGCCTTTGCTACTCTCGTGCTCTGCCTTGCTGTAACCTTGTGTCACGTCTGGTGATCGCACCTCTCGCGATCGCGTTCCTACTTCGTATCTGCTGTGGTGTGTGCACCGTCGCGGGTTGGCGACTAGTTTGGTGCACACACATACAACCTGTCCCTTTGCTCGTTCTCATTCGCAATCGCTTCTCTTGCGATTGCGTTTTGCGCTTCGTACAATTCCTGTCTGGCATTTGTGGAAGTACAGAGGATTGGTTCCTCTGCACTCCCCAACGCCATCTGCCGACAGGAATTTCCCTCTACGGGTGCGTAGCACTTTTTGCTGGGTTCCTGCAATTATACGCTTGTGGAGGATTTCCGCCGTATCAGCACACGCGTTGTGCGCTGATGATGGAGGAAGTTCCACAACCGTTACAGGTATCAGGTTTCACGCACAATTACAAAAATGTGTTTTATGCTGCACATAACACAATACATTTCCTCTGCTCATTATTCTCCTCAGACAGCCCATTCACAGAGACAAGCAGCTGCAGTTTAAGCTAGTGAAACCTGTCATCTGCTAAAGATATAAAGTACACACAGGGTTAAAAGATGTAGGGGGAGGGATTCCCCCCTCCCCTCATGATTCACTGGTCCGTCACCCTGGCCGAGTCACCCTCCGAAAGTGAATTGTGAAAGGAATTTAATAACATTATAGGAAGAGATATAAGAAGAGATACATGGGCAGATATACAGCATTACTTAGGAACACTTGACAAACTATTCCCATCCCAGTTTAAAAAAAAATGTTAATGGAAAGTGTCACTTTAATATAGCTCTGATGCTTACCCTGGCTCTGGTCTACTTTAGGCACCAAACGGGAATCCCCATGGACAAATGACCGCTCCCTGTCCGTGGCAAACTCACTACATCTGGTCAGGACCACTAATTTGTAAGAAATAGGGGACCCAGGGGGAAGGAGGACCCTCACCCATGGCCTTAAGTTTGAGGCGTGGATCGTGACTCCTGCTGGGTTTCCTAATCCTTTCAAATGGAAGTGGCTGTTTGTTTATCGGGATTCCCTTTGGGTCCCCTAAAGTAGACCAGGGCCCTTACCCTAACCATGAAATAACCCTGACACCAAACTTTTCACTTAAATAATCTGACGTTTACTGTACAGGGACCTTTACATTACCTTAACATTTTCAATAATATATTCTTGAAGCTCAGTGGGCTTAGCAGTGTTTTTTTTGTGTGTGTAAAAGCTAAGGTTAGGGTCAGGGCTCTTTTAGTGATATGGAGCCTCTCTGATACTTAACTCTATAGAAGCCACCCCAGCTGCTCTGCCTATAGTTACATAATGGTACATATTATCGTGTCAAACAAATCAGCTGCCAAATTGATCAAGAAATTCAATACACGCTGTCCTCGACTTGATACCATTCGAGACACATGACTACATAGTCTCTTTAATTCCAACAATTCTTTAGCATGGATAGCCTTTAAAAGGCACAGTGTAATTTTAATGCACTGCAGCACATTTTCTTCAGCACACATGTATAAGGGAAGTGATTATTGATAAAACACCCGTGTTTCTTATGTGACTTTCTCATAGCTAGCCGTTCTTGCTCATCCGTATATATTTAACCTCCCTTTTTGTTTCCTTCCTGCACCTATAGATCATAAGTTTACAAGGACAGGGTTCTCTCACCCTTTTGTATCTTGGAACTTGCTATACATTTTGTTCATCATTTCACATTTGTCACTGTAATTACTATGTCTACCAATTCTTTATTACATACCATTGTCTATATTTTTGGAATGCCATTATCTGTATTATTATGTAACCCATGTTTGTTTCTTACTTTGTACAGCGCCATGGAATATGCTGGCACTTTATAAATAAATACTAATAATAATATTACTATTAACATATTTTTTTAAATTTTTGGCTGCTGTCATTTTTTTTACCCCCTCATAGGGAATAGTGTATTTTGTTTTGACTAAACCGAAAAAAAATTGCTTCCAGCCTGTGGGATCCCCGTGTATCTCATAGTGACATGTAGATGTACTGAGACTGCTGGTCAGTGCTTCGCTAGTGTCCTTCCTCAGCTGTGATAGATGAGAGGATCTTAGCCAAGGAAAAACATTAGATCTCAGGACACTATAAGAATGTTCCCTGGTAAACTGTTCATGCTGTAAATCACTGCGATGGGATATGTACATGTCTATACCTGTTCTGGATGTCAACCACTGAGCTGTGTGCTAATTGCTGCCCCACTAAAATGAGCAACACGCAGTCATACAAAGTGGTGACTTTTTTTGTTTGTTTTTTTAACTTTTAAATTTACTTTTTTTAAAGGGAACCTGAAGTGAGAGGTATATGGAGGTAGCCATATTTATATCCTTTTAAACTATACCAGTTGCCTGGCTGTCCTCCTGATCATTCTGACGCCAGTAGTGTCTGAATCACACACCTGAAACAAGCATGTTTGTCAGAAATATTTGATTAGCATGCTTGTTCAGGGTCTATGGCTAACAATATTAGAAGCAGCAGGACTGCAAGGCAACTGGTATTGTCAATGCAACCTCCATATCCCTCTCCCTTCAGGTTCTTTTAATTAATCTAAAATAATTAAAAAATAATTGCGGGAAATGTAATTTGTTAGATGCTTGTGAAATGTTTCTATTACCGACAGAGAGAAAATATACCTGCTTTAACTTTGTCTATTATGCCATATTATATTCAAAAGAGAAAATAATTACTTATTTGAATATTCTATGCAGTTAATTCATGAAATATAGGTCACCTACTCTATGTACAATGTGACCGTAATTTTTGCAGTATAAAGGAAAAAAACATTTTTTTTCCAGTGACTGCACAAATACCTTGACCACAATGCAGATCTAGACAATACAAATTGCTGTTTAATAGCTTATCATATTGAGCTAAGTTTACTCAGATTTGTTTTATGTACTGTAGTCTGACACCATACAGAGGATGCCAGCTTTGTTGTCTACTTAAACAAATGTAAGTACTTTACTACCACCTGGTGGTTGTTAGAAACATTGCAATATCTTACAGTATCACATCTGGTTCTGCTGTAAGTGTATTTTCAATTTCATCTTATTGTTAAAAACTATAATTATTTCCCTTTTACTAGTAAATGGATAGGTTTGAGGATGTGAAAAATGGATTGAGTAGTGCATGTTATATGTGCATGTGCATCTTTTATTTATAAGCAAACATTTTACCAGAGCTCCAGGAATGATAAAATTACATCTTTAACACCTGACAGAAGAAACATGTCCTGCATTTTTTTGTGAACATATTTAGATCACTTATTTCTATTTTCAATTGGTTTTGCTTTCTTGTGTAATCCCGGGTAGGTGGCCATTTTTACCTACTGTTATAGAACCTTAGAGAGGTAGACAGAACAAGATACCATTGTGATACTTTCCTCATAATTAAAGAGGAACTCCAGTGAAAATAATGTAATAAAAAAGTGCTTAATTTTTACAATAATTATGTATAAATGATTAAGTCAGTGTTTGCCCATTGTAAAATCTTTTAAATCCCTGATTTACATTCTGACATTTATTACATGGTGACATTTTTACTGTTGGCAGGTGATGTAGCTGCTGCATGCTTTTTTGGCAGTTGGAAACAGCTGTAAACAGCTATTTCCCACAATGCAACAAGGTTCACAGACAGGAAGCGCCCAGGAGTACCATGGTCCTCAGAGTTTCTTGTGGGAGGGGTTTCACCACAATATCAGCCATACAGCGCCCCCTGATGGTCTGTTTGTGAAAAGGAATAGATTTCTCATGTAAAAGTGTTGGTTTCAGTATATTGCCAGGGCAGTTTTTAGGCTATGTAGCTCCCAGGGTGGGGGTGTAAAAATATCAACCCTGTAGACTCGAGTACACTGTTGCAATGCACTAGCCAAATGCAGAACCCCAGTACAGGTAGCCAAAAAAGCCTGCAGTATTAGGTGCCAGATGCAGTCATCCTCATCCTCCCAGCATAGGTAGCTGGAGAGATCCCCCTTCTTTCAGTATAGATAGCCAGAAAGCCCTCCCCTCTATATAGGCAACCAGAGAGCTGCCTCCCACAGTATAGGTAGCCAGAGAGCCCCCCTCCTCCATATAGGCCACCAGTGAGCCCCCTTCCCCTCTGTATAGATAGCCAGTGAGCCTCCCCTCTGTATAGGTAGCCAGGGAGCCCCTCCCCTCCAACAGTATGGGTAACCAGTGAGCCCTCCTCCCCTCCCACAGTATAGGTTGCCAGTTAGCATTACCCTTCTTCCCCTTTGTATAGGTAGCCAGTGATCCCCCTCCATCTCACAGTATAGGTGACCAGTGAGCTCTCACCCCTCTGTATAGGTAGCCAGGGAGACCCCCTTTCCCTCCCACAGTAGAGGTAGCCAGTTAGCCTGCCCTTCCAGAGTATAGGTAACCAGTGAGTTTCCCCCATATAGCCAGGGAACCCCCACCCCTCCCCTCCCACAGTACAGGTAGCCACAGAGGTCCCCCCTCCCTCTTTCTCCACTACTCTGCAGTAGTAACTTACCTCTCCATGATCCACACGCTGAATACCTTCTTCCTCATTCTGTCCATTCAGTTGCATTGGTAACATTGCCCCCTTTTGGTGACATAAGAGCATGTCACCGCAGGGGACACTGTTACCAATGCAACGGACGGAAGGAGAAAGAATATATGTGGATCTGAGAGAGGTGAGTTACTTCTCCCTCCACCTCTGCTCCACCTCCCTGTCGCCCCCCTTGCCGGGCAGGGATCCATATTTAGCAACATGTTTACAATATCAGAGGGTGGTTCAGTCTAACAAAAACAGCTCACTAAAACTACAAATCACCCTGGACCAGAGAGCTTATTTTCTTAAATGCTGTTACAAAGCCATAACTGATGCACTCACATTAGTTGCTGTGGATTAAATATCTGCTTGACTTGTAGAAAAATGGGCTAAATAAATATAACATAATTAGTAATCGCTGCTGTCATCATCATCATCATCATCATCATCATTTGAAAAGTGAACCATGTTTTTTTTTTTTTTAAATTATTACATATAATTACAGTAATTACATAAAGAAGCATATTTGATATAAAAGTGTAATGTGACTCCTAGGTTTGTACTATTAACTGATTATCTTAGTATTTTGCGGTCATTGTACATAAAACCTTGTCTTGTGGCTTTACTTTTCCTAGGACTTGATGTGAATTCCCAAACAAGTATAATGCTCTCTTACCAGAAATTATAAATGCTATCATCTTTTTCGGTATGTCAGTGGGTTGAAGTACACTGATATGAGATACATCGGAAGCAAATTTCCAGATTACTGGAGGGAAAATGTCTTCGAACCTTTCTGTGTAAATGTATGTGTACAACAGATTTATATGGAAATTTCTGAAGTCACTTAATGGAATTGGAGATTTCCTGCAGACCAATGTGTTTATTTCAGGCTTGTGAATTAATACCAGCTTTGCAATAAAGATAAAGGCTGATGTTCAGAAAGCACATTTTTTTTAAAAGAACTAGGCATCCTAGGAAAGGCAAAGGGACACACAAAATGCATCCTCTTGCTTATTACGTGATTTAATTACTCAAGCAGCTCTTTAAAATCAGTGGAATCCATTTTTATTATTAAACTAGCGCCCAACTGGTATAACCTGACAGTGTATTGTCACCAAAATGTGGTCAGCTTGGAGTGAATAAATATACAAAGGTGTAGGTATGGTTAAAGAGGACCTGAACTTAGACCTTCCCCTCTGCTCTAAAAGATAAGCAACAGTATAATAACTTTTAAAAAAACATTTATTTGTTACAGCTGATACAAATACTGCAATAAATCTGCAGTGTGTCTACTTCCTGCTTTCATGCAAGCAGACATAGCGTTGTGTTAACACATTAGCTGCTCTGCTGAGGCAGCCAGCTGACAAAGCTGAGAGAACAAATTACAATAGTTTAGTCACAGATGGGGGAATTAGACAGGCTAAAGTCTCTCAATACATACAGGGTGCATTTCTCTATGTTTTCTTTATGTCCTGTGCAAGAGTTCAGGTCCACTTTTACCCTTAATATTCCAGCCAGACCATTATCCAGGTATGCAGCCTGAGCATCAATACAATTGAGGCAACAAGCACACAGCTCCCGTTACTGCGCCATAGCAGTAGTAGTAGCAGACCACAGGTCTTTCAATATTGGAGGTTACCTTGTCCAATGAATGCACAGGGGCATCTTCTCCATCTCCATATGCCCAAAAAGGAGGTGGGGTAGTAATAACAGGTAGGACACTCATAGCAGATAACAAGTACAGTGATACAAAAACACTGTGAAAAATTCCTCTTTACGCATGTGCAGCCTCTGCCCCTTAAAGCGGATCCGAGATGAAAAACTAACTATAACAAGTAACTTGTCTTTATATCTTATCTAAAGTTTAGATAGTTTACACAGCGAATCTAGCTGCAAACAGCCTTAATAGAATATGATTGATCATTCCTGTGATACAATGACAGCCGCCATATTGTTTGTAAACACTACACAGAAGCGGGCTTATCTGCATCTTGAGCAAAAAAAAACCTAATCCCCCCTCCTCCTCCCCCTCTGCCTCTGAAATCTCTGGCTAGTAATACCTCCCCCTCCTCCTGCCCAGACTGAGCTCCCATGAGCCCTTGCTACTGTCTGAAAGTACCTTGGCTCTCTTAAAACCTGTGGGCGTGGCTTCTTTAGTTTATAGGGAATTTGAGTATTAAAACAAAAACAAAAAAAGTATTTGGCTTGAGGAATGCCCTATAAACAATAGGAAAGGAACACAATTATGCAATGAGTAAAAGTTCATTTCGGATCCACTTTAAGGCCCCTTTTACACTTAATCAGTTGCTCTCAGTTATAACTGAAAGAAAATTAATTTTCAAAGTAATGCCCATGTTTTCCTATGGCACCTTTCACACTTAACAAATTTTATCTGAAATCTTTTTCACAATGCACTGGTATGGAAAAATCGCATACTAACGCAAACTAACGCACACCAACTGATTAAGTACAAATGGGCCCTAAGGTCCAGAGCATTTTCATGTCCCTTTTTCTTCGCTGAACATTGTAATTGGCTCACAGTGATCACAGGGTCAGGAGCCAATAAAATTGGCTCTTGACCAGTGCATAGAGTTTAGGTGTCATTAATCTGTAAACATAGAGGTGGGAGTGCATGGTGGAGGGAGATTGAAATCTATGCCCTTGCAGAGATAAGAGGCAGTTAACAGGGCGTAAATTTCAATCTTCACCCACAAGAGGTTAATAAAATGAAACAAAAACACATATTTACCCACTTTAAAAATATATATTATGTCCCAGAATTAAACACAGCATGACTCATACTATAAAACAAAATATTATCCATCAAATTGATTATTCACCTATTAAAGAGACTCTGTAACAAAAATTTCAGCCTTATTTCTTCTATCCTATAAGTTCCTATACCTGTTCTTTTTTTTTTTTTTTTTTCTGATTAACCAAAATTCATTAAGACAAAAAGGGAAAAAATATATAGAGATAAAAATTAAAAAAAAAGAATAAGAATAAGATTGAAGGATAATTCCAATATGGTGAAGTTTTACTTACCTAATCATAATATTAATGACACAGAATTTACAAAGATTAGATCCCCTTACCCTTAACCATATCCCTACATCTATTTGGTAGGGTATCCATAAGTCGGTTAATTGTCCATCTTAATACTTAATTTTATATCTTTGTACATAATATAATCGAGATGATATACACTATACATTTAAAATAGTTTTTCTCCAATTTCAAAATACTGATAAAATACATCAAATAAGTAGCCATAACCCAAAAGGTATTGATCTCAACAAATTAACTTTCTATAACAGATGTCCAAAGCCAGTATAGTTTTGAGCGATGGTCTAAAAGATCATAATTTGTATCATCTATCACATTATCCTCAATTCTCAAATAAAATAACACTTTTTCTTTCCATTCCTTTATATTTAATGTTGCCGGATATTTCCATCTTTCTGCTATCAATTTACGTGCAATCAAAACGGCATAATTGACCAGGTTACTTTTAACGATTACATCTGTTTCAGTGTTTAATTCTATACTGATTCCAAACAGAGTTGTCAATATATTATTATTCTTGACTAGATTGAAATGTCTGTGCAGAAAATCATATATTTCTATCCAAAATGGTCTAATTATCGGACAATAAGCCCACATATGTAGAAAGTTAGGTGAAGATTCTTTACATCTTCGACTTTTTGTTTACCTTTTTTTATTTTTCCGGGGAGCAAATACCATCGCATTATCAATTTATATTGAACCAGTTAACAAGCAGGAATCTTAGAAAACCATATATTATCCATGATTTTTCTCCACATCAAATCATAAATTATTATATCTAGCTCTTCAGTCCATCTATCATATACCGTATTTTGAGTTGTTAGATCCAGTTTTTTAAGGAATCTATAGATCCATGAAACTGTCCGTGGAGGTACTATTCTCCTTAATAACATTTCTTCAAATTCATTCGGTACTGATCTCAACATTCCATATTCCTTTTTAAGGCTAAACAATATATTATATGCTTGCACCATAAAAAAGGTCTTTAAGGGATCATTTTGATTGTAAATACTCTCCCGTTTATCTTTAGACAATAGCAATACCAAATCCCCCACAATGGCCAGTTCTGACAAGCCTACCCTCAATAACCAACTTTTATCCTTAAACTGATCTATCCCTAAACTTGAAAGGGGTATAATCGGGGACATCTCTTTACTGCCTTTTTTGGGGGGTTTTAAATAATTACAAAGTATGTTTAGAGTAGGTTTGACCAGGGGATGGGAGATACTCACAGAAAGCTGCTGAAGTAGCTTAAAATTCAATGTAGCTAAAGACTCCTCGTCAATTAGATCTATCTCCAGGCTAGTCCATATCTCAGTCTGCTCATATTTTCTCCAATGTAATACTCGGCCCAGATGAACCGCTAAATAATACTTATATAGGTCCGGAGCTGCCAATCCTCCTGCATTTTTATCCTTAGTCAAAGGGACCCATCCCCACCTACCTATGCTAATGGCACCCCTCCCCACCTACCTATGCTAAAGGGACCCACCCCCACCTACCTATGCTAAAGGGACACACCCCCACCTACCTACCTACCTATGCTAAAGGGACCCATCCCCACCTACCTACCTATGCTAAAGGGACCCACCCCCACCTACCTATGCTAAAGGGACCCATCCCCACCTACCTATACTAAAGGGACCCATCCCCACCTACCTATGCTAATGGCACCCATCCCCACCTACCTATGCTAAAGGCACCTATCCCCACCTACCTATGCTAAAAGGACCTACTGTATCCCCACCTACCTATGCTGAAGGTACCTATCCCCACCTACCTATGCTAAAGACACCTGTACCCAGCTACCTTTGCTGAAGGAACCTATACTTAGCTACCTATACTGGAGGCACTTGTACCTGGGGGCTATTCGTGACGGGGGGGGGGGGGGTTCGGCAACACTTTAAATGTTGGTAGATCTCCTGGACTTGGCAAATTTTAAAGTAGCTCGCGAGCCGAAAAAGTGTGGGCACCCCTGGTTTAGCGAAAGTAACCGTGGGTAATACCAGCATTCAGGTTGAAGGTGTGCCAAAACAATACGCAGAATTTGCTGACGTTTTCTGTCCCAAGTTGGCAGATAAACTTCCCCCTCACCGTACCTTCGATTGTCCCATTGATTTGAGATCTGGTTGTATGCCTCCCAGGGGTCACCTCTATAATCTGTCTGGGCCTGAGAAACTAGCTATGCAGGAATACTTTAGAGAAATCTTGGCTAAAGGGTTCTTCTGTCCCTTCCGTTCACCAGCAGGGGCAGGATTTATTTTTGTAAAGAAAAAAGACGGAGGCCTTCGTCCTTGCATTGATTATAGAGGCCTAAATAAGATCACGGTGGAAAATCGCTACCCTTTACCTTTAATTGACGATTTGTTCACTCAGGTGACCAACGCCTAGATTTTCTCAAAGCTAGATCTGAGAGGTGCATACAATCTGGTGCGTATTAGAGATGGTGATGAAAGGAAGACAGCCTTTAACACGCCCGACGGGCATTACGAGTACCTAGTGATGCCCTTCGGGTTGTGTAACGCTCCGGCTGTCTTCCAGGAGTTAATTAACGAGGTATTCAGGGAGGTGTTGGGGAAGTTCGTCCTAGTCTATCTGGACGATATACTGATCTTTTCGTCCAATCTTTCTGAACACCGCAGGCATGTTACGTTTGTGCTAGAAAAGTTAAGACAGAATCTGCTTTATGCTAAACTGGAAAAATGCCTCTTCGAAGTAACCTCGGTTGCCTTCTTGGGGTACATTATCTCCACCTCTGGCCTCTCAATGGATCCAGGGAAGGTTTCCGCTGTCCTGGAGTGGCCTCAGCCTGTTGGACTGAAGGCGCTCCAGAGATTTCTGGGCTTTGCCAACTACTACAGAAGGTTCATAAATGGGTACTCTACCATCATCTCGCCCCTCACCAGTCTCACCAAAAAAGGGGCTGATACTCATCACTGGTCAACAGGCTCATGCGTCTTTTTCCACACTAAATAAACTGTTATGTTCCACATCTATATTGAGACATGTTGATGTCACCTTTGCCTTTATTTTGGAGGTTGATGATTCAGAGGTGGGGGTGGGAGCTGTATTGTCTCAGAGGTCAGGCTTGCAGGGCAAACTCCACCTATGTGCCTACTTTTCCCGTAGATTTTCACCTGCAAAGAAAAACTACGACATAGGCAACCGGGAGCTTTTAGCCATCAAGTTAGCCTTTGAGGAATGGCGACACTGGCTAGAAGGTGCAGAACACACTATCACAGTTTATACAGATCATAAGAATCTGGAGTACATAGAGGGTGCTAAGAGACTTAGCCCCCGCCAGGCCCGGTGGTCCCTGTTCTTTGCAAGATTCAGATTTGTAATTACGTATACCCCTGGCAGTAAAAACATCAAAGCCGATGCCCTATCCAGGTGTTTTGAACCTGAGACAGTACAGCCCTCAGCCCCTGAGACCATCCTACCTCAGAAGGTAGTTCTGGCAGCCACTGAGACCTGGAGGGATTGGACAGTCACTCTAAGTCCTTACCAACAGGATGTTCCAGAGGGGAAGCCTGATGGGGTCATGTTTGTACCACTTTCTTTCCGTTTACAACTCTTGCAACTGTTTCATTCCCACAAGAATGCTGGTCATCCCGGGGCCACCAGAACTCAGGATTTACTGGCCAGATGTGCGTGGTGGCCTACATTGGCAACAGATTGTAAGGAGTTTGTAAGAGAGTGTGCAGTGTGTGCAAGGAGTAAACCCTCTCGTCAGGCCCCTGTTGGCACCTTACAGCCCTTGCCAGTTCCAAGTGAACCATGGACCCATGTCTCCATTGATTTTGTGGGTGAGCTCCCTCGGTCTGAGGGCAAGACGGTCATTTGGGTGGTAGTGAACAGGTTCAGTAAGATGGCTCATTTTGTCCCTTTGAAAGGGCTCCCCTCGGCCCAGGAATTGGCTGATATCTTCATCCAGCACATTTTCGGGCTGCATGGCATTCCGGAGAATGTAGTGTCAGATCAGGGAGTCCAATTTGTTTCAAAGTTTTGGAAAGCCTTCTGCCATCAGTTAGACATGGATCTTGCATTTTCATCAGGCTACCACCCACAGAGCAACGTCCAGACCGAGAGAGTTAACCAATCCCTGGAACAGTTCCTCAGGTGTTATGTTGCAGATGCGCAATCCGATTGGGTACAATTTTTGCCGTTTGCGGAATTTGCGCGCAACCACCTGAAAAGCTCCTCTTCTGGGTTTTCCCCATTTCAGGTAGTGTCAGGAAGATCACCTAAGTTTGCTCCTTTGCCGGTTGCATCTACACCGTTCCCAGCTCTGGAAGACTGGCAGAGGGCTCTAAAGGAGATTTGGGGAATGGTTAAGAGGAACCTGGGGAAAGCTTTCCAAACCCAGAAAAGACAGGCAGATAAAAGACGGTCCATAGAGTGGAAGTTCTCTCCAGGAGATTTGGTGTGGGTACCCACTCGACATTTGGCCTTGAAGCAACTGTCTAGATTAACCACTTTCGGATTTCCCAGACGCTTAACTACGCCCCTATTGACTTAATGAGCGGATCAGGGGCGTTTATAAACGCCCCTGCCGCTATTGTGCTGTGCGGACACGATCGCGCGCGTGCACGCGCGCGCTCCCGCGCGCCCCCGCTCCCGCGCGCTCCCGCGCTCCTGCCCGCGGGTGCGCGCCCCCGTGCGTGCACATGCGCGTGCACCAGCTTCATTTATCTCTGGGTGGGATTGATGAATGGGAGTAATTACTCCCATCACCAATCAGATGCCTGTAACCATGAATGAGCACTGCTATAAGCCAATAGCAGTGCTCATTCATTTGTGAGGTTTATAAACAATGTTGCCAGCACTTGAGAAGATACAGTTACCTTGTAATCACTCCTGAGAGGATTACAAGGTAACTGGATCTTCTTTACTTGTATTCTGACTGCCACCTAGTGGATTTTATAAATAAACCAGGACTTATAAATAAATATACCAGGACTATATACCCCTGATCTACCCTGATCTACCCTGATCAACCCTGATCTAATCCTAGCCTCCCTTGCTTTTTTTTTATGGTTGGAAATATAGAAATAGTGTATCTTTTCATTTTTTTCTCTTTTTTCTTTTTAAAATGCATAGAGAATAACATTATTACTAAAATAAAATATCACCCTTGAAAAGCCTAATTTGTGGCGAAAAAAACAAGCTATAGATCATTCACATGTGATGAGTAGCAATAAAGTTATCAGTGAATGAATGGGAGGAGCGCTGAAATGTAAAAGTTGTTTTGGTTTTAAGGGAAGAAAACCTGTGATCCTGAAGTGGTTAATAGGACCATTTCCAGTGTCAAAGAAAATCAATAATGTCAGTTACGCGATTGATCTCCCAGCCGGTATGAGAGGTGTGAGATCATTCCATGTGTCTCTTTTAAAGCCAGCAGTACACATGGATCCCCCCCCCCCCCCCTGTGTTGGTGGATGACCAACCAGAGTATGAAATTGAAAAGATCCTGGACTCTCGCTTAGTGCAGAATTCCGTGCAGTATCTGGTCCACTGGAAAGGATATGGCATAGAGGAAAGATCTTGGGTGCCAGATTCTCGCATGCATGCGGAGGAGTTAAAAAAGGAGTTTCATGACTTACATCCTGGGAAGCCTGGTGGGAAGTGTCCGGAGTCCACTCCTTGGGGGGGGGGGGTACTGTAATGGATTGCGGAGACACTGCCGCGCGGTCTGACAGCGAGGCGGCTGGTGCCGCGTTCAGACCGGCGGTTTCTCCGCAGCAGCATGCGCCTGGTTTGTCTGAGCCTAGTAGTGCACACAGATGGAGAGCTACGCGCGCGCGCACTAACAGGCAAGCCCTTTATGCCAATAGGAGAGGGATCAGCTGATCAGGACGATCAGCTGATCCCAGCGCATAGGTGATTGGCTGAATGGGACTGGGCGGCGCTGAGGAGCGCTCTGCTATATATACTTCTTCCCTGTCAGTTGCTGGTTGTCTGCCGTTGTGAATGCTTATGTGTTAGCACTCAGACCATAGTCAGATCCCACAGTGTGTTAGAACACGGTGGACCTGGGAATCCACACTTACCCACATTACTGTGTTATTACTGTGTTATACTTTAGACCAGTTCCAGGGTGTTGAGACCACGGACCTCACACCCAAGCTTAGGGATACTGTGTCATTACTGTGTTATACGTTAGACCAGTTCCAGGGTGTTGAGACCATGGACCTCACACCCAAGATTAGGGATACTGTGTCATTACTGTGTTATTCTTTAGACCAGTTCCTGGGTGTTGAGACCACGGACCTCACACCCAAGATTAGGGATACTGTGTCATTACTGTGTTATTCTTTAGACCAGTTCCTGGGTGTTGAGACCACGGACCTCACACTCTAGACTAGGCCTCTGCTAGATATCTGTTATGACCTATTGCTCTCTTGACCCTCCTCCTGCTCTCTGATTCGGTACCTACGCATATCTGATTACCTGTTGCCAACCCTGCCTGTCCCTGGTTACCGAATCAGCCTTCTGTCTCTGTACCTTATCTGCTCGTGTGTTGCCGACCCGGCCTGGCTGACCCCTCTAGCTGTCACTCACTCCTTGGGTGTTCAGTCCATCTGTACTACCTGGGACACCCCCCGGTGAGGTGTCCAGTAGCTGCAGGGACTCCCTGTCCCTCAAAGGGACCTCTCTGCAATCCAGTCAGGGACTCTATCTCATAGGAGTCCTTTGACTGCA
The DNA here is from genome assembly GCF_040937935.1 of Hyperolius riggenbachi. NCBI lineage: Eukaryota > Metazoa > Chordata > Amphibia > Anura > Hyperoliidae > Hyperolius > Hyperolius riggenbachi. The sequence goes on along the minus strand of NC_090653.1, from coordinate 120,932,307 downwards.
GTAGAGTCTGATTCCCAGCTGTTCAGGGAATCACTGGCTCATATACTGTTGCACTAAACACTTACACTTTATCAGGTGACCAGAGGTTAGTTATACTTGTATTATTGGTGATTCTGCAGATCATTAATAATCAGGTATATATCTGTATTCTTGGTGATACTGCAGATCACCAATAATCAGATTCTCTCTGTGTGCTGACACCGATGGTTACACAAGTTTTGAAAATATCACCTAGGACAAAACACAGGTGAAAAAGTGAATTGCATATGGCCCCTGCTGTTTGCTGATTATCACTTCTATGTAAACTAGTCTGGCTCATACAAAATATACCATAACGTTAATGGAAATTGTTGTGGAAATTATAATAGCTCTAACGTTCCCAGCTTATTACAAGCTGCAGATCGTCCCACATACACAGGCCAATCGTGCCACATCAGATGGCAGCTTCCCCAATAACACATGTAACAGTTCCACATAAACACAAGTGGTGCGCTGTAGTCTCTAGGATGAATTTGTTCCCTTACAAGATTGCAGAAAGAGTTTTGACCAGTGTTTCACACATAAATCATTACCTTCACCAGCATGCAATTGCAAGCAACTTGTTAGAATTTAAATATGATATGCTTGAATTCGGAGGCCTAGTAAAAGGACTTGCTCAGCAGAGTCTCCCTTTAAAGAGTATTTCCAGAAGCACTGGAGAACATTGTGCTTCTGACTCCCCAAGGCCGTAAACAGACTTCTAGGCCTTGTGGAATGAACATCGAGTGTTTTCATATTTCCTAAAGGTAAACAATAGCCAAGTACATTAAACAAATTTTCTTCTCAGAAGAAGGGTACAGGTCATTGGAAAATGTAATTTTCCAGTGCATGCGCAGTAAAGACTGTGCTTGTCATGATATCACGTGTTCTTATCAGCCAATAGCAGGCACGAGTTATTGATCCATCTCTGCTGGATGATGTCACATTTAACTCTTTAGAGGCTGGTATTAAAACAGCCAACGGGATCCAGAGAGCCACTTCTCACCTTCTGACTTCTGAATTCTGACTCTCTACTTTCCTTCTGGTAACTTCTATTATCTGTATGCTGTATATACACTAAGTGCATAGATGTAACATAAGTTAAAGCCTGGACCATTCACCAGGGATGGACCAAGTTGCATGGAACACATAAGATTCTACAGACCGATTGCTTTTCTGAGGTAACGAAGATAAGTTTATTGCTGGACACATAAGTATATTTGTTTACTGAATAAACACCTTAACCTGTGACGACGTTTAAAGGGGAACTTCAGCCTAAACAAACATAGTCATTAAGTTACATTAGTTATGTTAATTAGAATATATAGGTAATATAATCTTTTACCCACCCTGTTTTAAAAGAACAGGCAAATGTTTGTGATTCATGGGGATGTCATGGGAGCAGCCATCTTTTTGGTTGAAAGGAGATGACAAGGAGCAGGAGACACAGTTCCAACTGTTCTGTGTCCTGATAACCCCTTCCAGCTGCACACGCTAGGCTTCAAATGTCAAATTCAAAATGTCAAAAAAAAAATGTGCACCAAAACAGCAGAATGAGAACAACAACATCAGAAATCCCATCATGCTTTGCACAGCATCAGGGGAAAAATGCCCAGGCAGTTTTCTTCTGTGCAGCTAAAAATGAGACTTGTAAAAGAGAAACAAAGTTCTGATTCCTGTGAAACTGTTAAAGAAACACCAGGCCTTTTCAGTGCTGATGAGTCGATTTTTAGTATGGAGGTTCACTTTAAGCAGTTTTATCTCCTGTGCTGTTGCTGTGATGAGTGTCAAGTTATCACACTTTCTGTGATTGGTGCCGAACAAAGGTGTAGTGTTGTTGCCCATAGCAATCAAAAATATTTATTATTACACAACTCACCAAGTCTGTTGGACCACAATCTACAATGGTCATTCGGACATGCAAGGCATTCTCAGGCCCCCCTCACCTAACGAACGTACTCCGCTTCAGCAGCTGACACCATGCATAGACAGTGTCACTTTAAACTGAATCCAATGTTGATGATATCCTATGGGGGAGGACTGTAGATGGCTTAGGAGTTACAGAAAGCAAACAAAAGGAGAGGCAACACATGGGAAGCCAGGGAAACCCTGAATGATTGGTCAGCCTGGGAGACCGAGTGGGGGAGAGCCGTGGATAAAAACTTTAAGCCTGTACTTACTGCAAAAACTGTAAGTGCAATAGTGAATACAATTTTAACTGTTTTTAACAGAGTTGCCCGATGAGGATTTTAATTTCTCTTTGAGGACAACATTGGATTAAGTTCAAAGTGACACTGTCTATGCATGGTGGCAGCTGCTGAAGTGGAGTACGTTTGTTAGGTGAGAGGAGCCTGAGAATGCCCCGCATGCCCGAATGACCATTGTAGATTGTGATCCAACAGATTTGGTGAGTCGCTTTCATTTGGGTGCTGGACTGGTGAAGGTGATGATTTCTGTGAGCAGCGCTGGCCAAAACTCTTTCTGCAATACCCTTATGCTTACCTTAGGTAGCTGTGCCTCAGGTCAGGTATCCTTTAATCACAGAAGCCAAGACACAGATAGCTTGTTTTGTCTATGGCTAAATTAACGTAGAGAAGCCCACTGCGGGCTACTTAGAAAAACTTAAGCTGAATACTCACCTGAAGACACCAGAAGATGGATCAGGGAACCTCAGAGAGACGTCTCCCGACGAATGTTACCTAATCCATCTTCCTACCCACGGGAACATGCAACGTTTGGTAAAACTGGATTTTTTTGTCAATAAAACTTTCTGAAACTAAAATAGCCGGCAAGGATATTAACAATCTGAGATATCCCGATGATACCACTCTGATGGCTGAAACTGAGAAAGAATAAAGTGACTAGTCCTGAATGGTAAGCAAGAAAGTGGCAAAGCTGATCTACTGTTTAAAATCAAGCCAAAGAACCATCTGCAAATAGATAGAAAAAAAGTAGAAGTTTTAACTGATTTCATCTTTTTGGGTGTAACGATTGTGGAATTCTCTCCGTGATCAGCGCACAAGACGTGCGCTGACACTGCCTAAATCCTCCACAAGCTTATAATTTTCGGGAACCCAGCAAAAGGTGCAATGCACCTGTAGAGGGAAATTCCTGTTGGCAGGTGGAGCTGTGGAGTGCAGAGGAACAGCTCCTCTGCCCTGCCACACACGCCAGACAGGAATTGCACGAAGGGCAGAAACGCAGGGCAAGATAGCAATGAAAGGGAGAGATCAAAGTGACAGAGGGTATGTGTGTTCACCAAACTAGTCGCCACCCTGCGACGATGAACACACAACTAGGAAGACAAAGCGAGAAGGCAATCGCCGGAGATGGCGATTGCTAACAGCGACACAAGACCGAATAAGCACAGATGAGGAATGTATGTTTGTCCACCAATCTGGCCGCCACCTGCAACGGTGGACACACAACAGAAGAAACCAAGTGAGAACGTAATCGCAAGAGAAGCGATTGCGGAAGAGAATGAGCACAGGGACAGATTGTATGTGTGTGCACCAAACTAGTCGCCAACCCACGACGGTGCTCACACAACAGCAGATATGAAGTAGGAACGCAATCGCGAGAGAGGCGATTGCCAGAGGTGACACAAGGCTACAGCAAGGCAGAGCACGAGAGTAGCAAAGGCACAGCAAATCATACAATGAGGAGATACGGAAAATAACAAACGCTAGCTAAACGCGAACACCGCACTCATTCGCAACAGTGCACGCGTTTATGCGCGGTCTCCACGTGATAAGCACAATAGAGACAAGCACGCCTAACTAACCACCGACAGACAAACATGAAACAGAGGACGCGAGCGCTTGCTTAACGGTTACCTCACCGAGCCTCCAGCAAGCGTTCGTAACAGACAAGACAGACACACGAAAACATGAACAAGCGAGAGATAGGATCCACAGCACTAGCGAAAGTGGCTAGTGCAATCCAGGAAGACAGAACAGAAGGATCCACAGCGCTAGCGCAAGATGCTAGTGCGATCCAAGAACAGAGTAGCAGACCAGAAGGATCCACAGCACTAGCGCAAGAGGCTGGTGCGATCCAGGAAGACAGATCAGAAGGGGCTACCAGTAACAACCGCTGTTCCGGTTAGCACCCAGACACACAGAACGATTTCCTGTCGACCACCGCTGGGACAGGACAATCGCAACAGACAAACAAAACAGATATGCAATCCTGACTGCACTAGGGAAACCTGCCTAGTGCAGTTCCAGGAATTACTTTAGGCTAATCTTCAAACAAAGAGCAAGGCTGACACTCCAGGCGAGTGTTCCACAGGACTAACTCTTATGACCAGCAACTTACTGTGGGAAACATAGCTCTTTATAGAGCAAGCCCACAAAGGATGTGGCTAGGCAATCTGCTTGACAAACATATGCAAATTCCTCAGCAGCAAGCTGCAATACTGACAAAAGGTCTCTCTTCCAGAGACCTGCAGAATGCAGACCTGAACAGTGGTCAAAAGGCTGCCTGCCTGCGCAGGCGGCCCAGCGAATCCTCACAGTACCCCCCCCCCCTCTAGGGTCGGATTCCAGACGACCCTCTAAACTGATATTAACAAAAGACTCTAACTGAAGACTCATGAAGGTCAGGACAGCCCGACAAGGCCCAATTCCAGAGTCAGTCCAGCCGAAACCGACCTCATCGGAAGCAAACGCCACCAAAACATGCCCATCAGTACTACCAGTCTCAGTATAACACCCATCAGGACTGTGAACACCAGAGAAGAAGCCATCGACACCCTCCAGACAATACCCACCACCTTCCAAGGAGCGTCCGAAAATACCAAACCTACCACAATACCTGTTCGAAGTGTCCCTTACAACACAAAAGCCACTGTTGATCTTATCCAGGGTACCAAGCAAAATTTCTCCCGGAATCTCCCAGAACCTTTTGAAGCTCCACAGAGATCCCAAGAGGGCAGGACAATCACCAGGCTCACATGGAGAACTATCAAGAACCCCTAGGGAACCAATGGCAATTCCGGATTCAGAATTACGAGGACACCCATCAAGATCAGGACTTTCAGGGACCACTTCTGGGCATGCAAGCAGGTAGGCCATATCAGAGCATGTCTCCACCGAGGAAGCATCTGAGCATGCTGGTAACCGAGGCACACTTGGGCTTTCTGGGTCACAGAGCACATTGGGGTACACCAGCACAGGAGAAACCTCAGAACATGTCGGGGAACTGCCAACCTCAGAGTCTGACACGACAAGACCAAAACCAGTACCGGGCAGAGAATCATCATAAGCAGTGGTTTCAAGCACTGGACTTTCAAAAAAAAACTCGGACTCAGGCTTAGAAGTCTCAGTGACTGTAATGGTATCTGACAAACTCATCATTGACTACGCATAACTGAAGCTCCACCAGAGCTGAAAAAGTAGCCAGCAAGGCAGCAATGCCTACTGAAGTGGCCAACACCTCAGAAGGACTTGGGGGGCAGGAGACATCTCCTACAAGTTCTGCACCCTTTGGGAGGAACTCGGAGGTCTCTAGGACATCAGGCAAGACCTCAGGAACATCATTTTTCAAGTTTTCTAAGAAGGATTCTGAACTATCCATGTTACAGGGCAAAACTGGAACTTTATTTTGTGGACAGGGCGGATGTCCCAGGGAAGGTTCCACCATAAACTGAGACTGAATTTCATCATCATGAGCGGAACGTACAGGAATATTTACTGGAACACACACTGACTCCCTAACTTTAATCTCGCTGCACCCAGAATTCTGCGTAGCAGTCCAACTAGCTTGCAACTCCAAAACTGCAGAAAAACAGATGAGTATAGTGGCAATACCTAGACGAGCCTCTAGGGACACTGCAGGAGACTCTAAACAAGGCCATCTTAACTCATCCAGAGTACAGGGTGCAGAATCAGCATTTTCCTCAGAACAAGAAAGGGACTCACAAATGTCAGTGTGATTGGACATCATATTGTTATTCATGGTACAGGGCAGGCTCAGAGAAACTTTCTCTGAACCCAGCAAAGATGCTTCAGAGTCAGATTCGCAAAACCGAAGCGCTGTCTCACTCTTAGATTCGGCTAACAATGTCAAATCCGAGGAGTCAGAACGCAAAACTTGCGAATCAAAAATCGCTTTAGGTTGTGAAACTGACGCTTCCATAGCGCAAACCTCCGCGATCAGCGGGGCAGACTGTAAGGCGTTCAGGACAGAAACACTAGAGCAACTGTCACCAGGCAACGGGCCCTTACAGGTGTGAACAGGGTGAGACAAAGACGCATCTGCAGTAGAAATAGCGACAACATCAGGAAAAACTTTATTAGACATATTAATTTTACTTTTGATGCTGCAAAATTTAGGAATTTTCCCCATAGCAGGATCACAGATGGAAGATCTTAAAGATCTGTCTCTAAATGACAAGGGGTCCCACACATCCTTGAGAAAACTGGCACATTCATGTTGATCACAATCTGCAGGAACATCAGAGAACCAGGCATCAGATCGCACAGATTCAAACTGCACGCAGTCAGGAGAGAATCCTCCAGGATTCGCACAGGAATTAACCACAGTGGCACACCCACTCATTTCAGATCGCACAATGTCACGACTCACATGCTTTACCCCAGAAAGGCAGGAACAATCATCCGACAACGATGTCTCTTTATTGGAATCAATTGGTTGGTGTGTGTGCAACTCATCCAAAATCGTCTGCCATACATAAATCATCAGATCCACATCACCCTCGTCACATTCATCGGAATCAATCAAAAGGTACATAGAATTGAGACAATCATTCAAGACATCTTTGCTTTTTGCGATGTAAAAATCGCAAAAGGCTTTCCAATCAAAATCAAATTCCTCCATCAAGGCCCCAATGTCCCATGAGGCAAATGGAGGTTCAAACAGGCCAGTATCCAGATAATCTCCATATGGGTGGAGTTCAGGAACAAGAACAGATTTTTTAACTGCTTTAATATAGTGTGCGATCCTACCTATAGTAGGATCCACATAAGCTTTGGATTGAGGCAAAAAACCCGGAGATGGAACAACATCATTGTAAACATCAATAGGGAGTGTTTTATTCCGATGCTTGCATTTTTTAGTTTTTCCCTTTTTAGCAACTTTGCAAGTCTGCTGTTTAGAACCTGAAGTGGCAAGAGAAACATTGAACTGATTATCATACGGAATGGTTTTGCATGGAAGGGAAAGATCAGCTGACTTATCAGCAGCAACACATTCAATCAGAGCAGGTGGTAAGCCAGGCAGTTTAAACCAATGAGAGAATATCACTGCAAGAAACTGATACAGATTATCATTCCAAGAATTGTTTTTTAGCACATCATACGCCCAGGTGAACAAATCGCCTTTTAAGAGCACATAGGCAAACTGAAGAGCCGACGTGGACGGATCAGTAATCTGAAAGGTGGGATTCAGGCAAAACCTAACACATTCAGAGAGAAATTCCGCTTTGGTCTCTGAGTTTAGCCTTTTAAAGCTCTTAAAGACACAGGACCCATACTCGACAAAATCGTACAAATCAGAAATTCCCTCTACACTGGGAATTTTGGTTGGGCTGGTCATACTGTAACAATTGTGGAATTCTCTCCGTGATCAGCGCACAAGACGTGCGCTGACACTGCGGAAATCCTCCACAAGCGTATAATTTGCGGGAACCCAGCAAAAGGTGCAATGCACCTGTAGAGGGAAATTCCTGTTGGCAGGTGGAGCTGTGGAGTGCATAGGAACAGCTCCTCTGCCCTGCCACACACGCCAGACAGGATTTGCACGAAGGGCAGAAACGCAGGGCAAGATAGCCCTGAAAGGGAGAGATCAAAGTGACAGAGGGTATGTGTGTTCACCAAACTAGTCGTCACCCTGCGACGATGAACACACAACCAGGAAGACAAAGCGAGAAGGCAATCGCCGAAGATGGCGATTGCTAACAATGACACAAGACCGAATAAGCACAGATGAGGAATGTATGTTTGTCCACCAATCTAGCCGCCACCTGCGACGGTGGACACACAACAGAAGAAACCAAGTGAGAACGCAATCGCAAGAGAAGCGATTGCGGAAGAGAATGAGCACAGGGACAGATTGTATGTGTGTGCACCAAACTAGTCGCCAACCCGCGACGGTGCTCACACAACAGCAGATATGAAGTAGGAGAGGCGATTGCCAGAGGTGACACAAGGCTACAGCAAGGCAGAGCACGAGAGTAGCAAAGGCACAGCAAATCATACAATGAGGAGATACGGAAAATATTAAACGCTAGCTAAATGCGAACACCGCACTCATTCGCAACAGTGCACGCGTTTATGAGCGGTCTCCACATGATAAGCACAATAGAGACAAGCACGCCTAACTAACCACCGACAGACAAACATGAAACAGAGGACGTGAGCGCTTGCTTAACGGTTACCTCACCGAGCCTCCAGCAAGCGTTCATAACAGACAAGACAGACACACGAAAACATGAACAAGCGAGAGATAGGATCCACAGCACTAGCGAAAGTGGCTAGTGCGATCTAGGAAGACAGAACAGAAGGATTCACAGCGCTAGCGCAAGATGCTAGTGCGATCCAAGAACAGAGTAGCAGACCAGAAGGATCCACAGCACTAGCGCAAGAGGCTGGTGCGATCCAGGAAGACAGATCAGAAGGGGCTACCAGTAACAACACAACCGCTGTTCCGGTTAGCACCCAGACACACAGAATGATTTCCTGTCGACCACCGCTTGGACAGGACAATCGCAACAGACAAACAAAACGGATATGCAATCCTAACTGTACTAGGGAAACCTGCCTAGTGCAGTTCCAGGAATTACTTTAGGCTAATCTTCAAACAAAGAGCAAGGCTGACACTCCAGGCGAGTGTTCCACAGGACTAACTCTTATGACCAGCAACTTACTGTGGGAAACATAGCTCTTTATAGAGCAAGCCCACAAAGGATGTGGCTAGGCAATCTGCATGACAAACATATGCAAATTTCTCAGCAGCAAGCTGCAATACTGACAAAAGGTCTCTCTTCCAGAGACCTGCAGAATGCAGACCTGAACAGTGGTCAAAAGGCTGCCTGCCTGCGCAGGCAGCCCAGCGGATCCTCACATTGGGATTGAAGATTTGCAGAGGGTGACTGCAGCCATGAGATTAAGAGACATTTGCTTGAAAGAAATACTATGGCAAGTTTGGACAAGATACTAAATGATAGAGGTATCAATTTACCAACAAAGATCAGGATAATTAGAGCCACAGTCTCACCAGTAGTATATGGCTCTGAAAGTTGGACTATAAATAAGGTCATGCGTAGAAAATGTTGTTCTGTGCTTTTGAAGTGTGGTTGTGCTAAGCTAGCACAAGTGTAGTTGTGTTAAGCTATTGAGAGTTCACAGGACTAGTAAAAGATCTAACCAGCCAATACATAAATACAGTAAATAAGGTCAGAGTGTTCACTAGAAGGACTGACACGTCTATTAAAACTCAAATATTTTGGTCACATAATGAGAAGACTGGATTATTTGGAGAAATCGTTGATACGTGGAAAAATTGAGGGCAAAACAAGACGAGGATGACAGAGGCTAAAATGGATAGACAGCATATGTGAAGCTTTGAACGTGCCTATGCAACAGCTGAAAGAAGCAGTGATTGATAGAAACATCTGGTGTGTAAAAGTAAATATGGTCACAAAGATTTGGAGGCAACTGAATGAATGAAGAGAACAACTATCCTCTATAATAATCCCTAACTGTCCCTGCGTCATCCTCCTCATGGTTGTGTGTCCCTGGGTTTTTTGTACTGCGCATGTGCGCAGAAAAATATGGAATGAGCAAACTGAAAAATGGGACTTGTCTCACACTGCTAGCTATACTTTCTCAGATAAAAACACAGCAAGCTATGTGTTATACATTTCGGTTTATTGTTTGCAGATCTAGTTATACTTTGCCAGAGAAGCTACTTGTAAGGCTTATTTGTTGGGTTGTTGGTACTAGTTTATAATGTTTAGGATTAGCAATTGTACTAGTCCTAAATAGAATTTTCCTCAAGCACATGCTTTATAGCCCAATCCTGAACTATTGGTCTTTCTTTATCTGTTCCCTGCACTTAGAAGTGTTTTCCTGCCCCACCGGAGTTTTATGACATGTAATTAATTATCAGTGAGCGGTACACTACAGTCAGACTCTAGTTTAACTGGCGAGTGTGATTTAAATACATGTATTTTTAAGCCTTACAGTGAGAAAAAAGAGAAAAAAAGGAACACAGCCTATTTCTAAGTAGGATTGGGACTCAGCATACACATGTGTATATCATCATGTCACATGTTAGTTCAAGTACTCTTTAAAGACTTTATCATGCCAAATAAACTTCAAGCCATCAAACTAAATTTCATGCTTTAGGTAAGATGTAGTCCAATATCACTGGTAAATACAAACAATACAAACGTTATTGTATTATTTTTTTTTGGATGGTTCTAACTAACACTTTTAATGTTATATTGGCCTTGAACATGATTAAAGGACAGCTATTGCGAAAAATTGTGAAATTTAATATACATGTAAAAACATACAGATAAGAAGTATGTTTCTTCTAGAGTTATCGTATTTTTTGGACTATAAGACGCTCCGGACTATAAGATGCACCTAGGTTTAGAGGGCAAAAACCAGGGGTAAAAAATAAACCTGTTTTGTCTATGGTCCAGGGGCATCTTGTAGATGTTCTTTCCCTAATTATTGTGTCCTCCTCCTGTCCCCCTTTGGTGCCCTCCTCCTGTCCCCCTTTGGTGCCCTCCTCCTGTCCCCTTGGTGTCCTCCTAATGCCTCTTTAAGTCTCTCTTTGTATCATCCTGATGTCCCTCCTTGTGTAGTTCTGATGTCCCCCTTTGTGTCCTTCTGATGTCCCTGTTCTGATGTTCAACTTTCTGTCCTCCAAATTTCCCTCATATGTCCCCCCCCCATTTATGTCCTCCATATGTCCACCTTTCTATCCTCCAAATGTCCCCCTTGTGTCATCCATATGTCCCCCTTTGTGTTCTTCATATGTCCCCTTTATGTCCGCCATATGTCCCCTTTATGTCCTCCACATGTTCTCTTTAAGTACTCCTTATGTCCCCTTTATGTCCTCCTGATGTCCCCCTCCATGTCCTATGTCCTCCTGATGTCCCCTTTATGTCCTCCTGATGTTCCCTCCGTGTCCTATGTCCTCCTGCATAAATGTAATTAGCGGCAGTGGCAGACACTGTCACTCACCTCATCGCTGGAGCCCGCGGTGATGAGCTTCTGGCCTCCTCCTGTCGTCAGTTTTGTCCTCCTCGTGTCCGGTGTCCAGGTCAATTCCCCCTCTGTAAAGATTAAAGGCAGCAGCAGCCTCGGGCATCACATACCTCATCCTTAGAGACTGCGCGGTCAGCTGCTCTCTAACACTCCTTCACTCTAATGTCGGTACTTCGTGGTCGCGTCTGTATGCGTCATTACAGACGCAACTGGCACTAGAGTGATGGAGTGTGAGAGGGAAGCGGCTGACCATGTAGGTTCCAAGGATAAGGTATGTGATGCCCGCGGCTGCCGCTGCTTGTATACTTCACAGAGGGAGAATCGATCAGGACACCGGACACGAGGAGGACAAAACCAACGACAGGATGAGACCAGAAGCTCATCACCGCGGGCTCCAGCGATGAGGTGAGAGACAGCGGCTGCCACTGCCGCTAATTACATTTATGCAGGGAAAGTTAAGGAGTACACTGGGGAGTGCAGGGAGTCCCCGACATCGCAGCATGTGGACGGCTCATATTGGCGGGCGATCGTTAAGTCGGGGACTCCCTGCCTTTGGAGTACTTTCTGGGGAGAAAAAGTGCGTCTTATAGTCCGAAAAATACGGTAAATAAGCTGTAAATTACTTTTCTCCTATGTTGCTGTCGCTTACAGTAGTTAGAATAAATCTGACAGGTTTTTGACAAGTCCATCTCTTCATAGTCCATCTCTTCATGGGGGATTCTCAGCATTTCATTTATTTTTTACAAAAGCACTCCCTGGAAAGGATCTATACAAAGATGCCAGCTACCCCCCTACCTATTTGTACACTATTCTGGAAGTTGTACTGAGCAACTGCCATTATCTAACTGCTTTTGAAACTAAAGAAAACCCTGAGAATCCCCCATGACCAGATGGGCTCGTCCAAAACCTGTTAGTTCTGTCAGATTTCTACTACCTACTGTAAGTGACAGAAACATGGGACAAAAGTAATTTATAGCACATTTTACTCTGGGAGAAACATACTTTTTATTTGTGTTTTCATGTATTTAACATTTTTCAATTCATTTATTTTTTTGCGATAGTGGTAATTTCACCCAGTCAGAGAGAATCTAGCTATTTTTTGAGCAACAGATGCTGAAAAAGCCTCCTACTAGATGAATTGCATTTTATTGTACCATCCATTCATGCACAATGGGTTGCAGCAACACATGATGACTTAGATTAAACCTGTTTTCACCCCCGTTGGTGACAGTTAACAAAACCATGCCTAAAAAAAAAAAAAAAAAGAAAACCGCCTTAGGTCAGAGACCCACTAGGAGTGATTTTCTGAGCGTTTTGCGATTTGAAAACTCTTGCTAATTTAATGCTAATGGTGTGATCCCACTTGACCGATGTGATTTTATAAAAATCCCCCATAGCATTGCATTAGCAAGAGGTTTTTCAAATCACTAACAATTAGAAATGGGAGTATGGGCTAGTGAAGTCATCTTGTAATGTATATTGCATTTGTAATATTGTATTTGTACATTTCATTAGTGATGAACCAGTCTAGCCTTTTGGACGTTTGTACTATGTCCGAAAGGCTGCTGCTGCTGTAGTTCTGCGCACTCCCGTGCACGATCACGTGTGTCCTTGCGCTCCCATGCCGCCCATTACCCCGGAGATCAATGCATGGGAACATGGTTCCCATTCATTGATCTAAGTCCCCAGCAGAAAGACCTTCTTTGAGAAGCCACTTTCTTTCCGAAAAAAAAAGTTTCCCGTCCTCCCTATACTTCCTGGAAGTGAGAGTGTTCGTTTCCAGGACTAAAAAAAATCTTGTGGCCAAATAGTAAAACTACATCTACATACATTTTTTTATTAAAAAAAGCCCAAATTATTATATTTAAAATTAACTGTTCACCTCCCACACCAAAAACTACACAAATAAAACTTTTAATGGAAAAAAAAATACAATTAAAAAAAACAAAACATAAATAGTTACCTAAGGGTCTGAACTTTTTTATTATGTGTGTGAAGAGGGTGTATTAGTAATATTTTTTAAATTATAAGCTTGTAATAGTGATGGACGCAAAACTGAAAAAAATGCACCTTTATTTCCAAATAAAATATTGGCGCCATACATTGTGATAGGGACATAATTTAAATGGTGTAATAACCGGGACAAATGGGCAAATAAAATACATAGGTTTTAATTATGGTAGCATGTATTATTTAATGACTTTGATGAACAGAGGCGCCAGCAGAATAAAAACAATAATTAAAAGTTTTAAAATATGCTGGGGAGGCAGTGGTGGACTTACCTCCGAAAGCAGACTAGACTACTTGTCTGACATAAATAAACACTTTATTAGTACCCCAATAGATGCAACGCGTTTCGCAGGACCAAGCCCGCTTCATCAGGCAATAAAACAGGGGACAAAACTGTGGACAAAGGCAAAAAATACAGTACTGCAGTGAGCTACATAATATAAAAAGCATCCATACGGTGCATACAAATATATCAATTACTAAAAACAATGGGGGGAAAAACGTTTTTTTTTTTTTTTTCAAACTGTGACATAAAAGCTTGCATAAGGTTTGCATGCGGTTTTGTAAACAGGTGTTTGTAGTTAGTTGATGCGACTGCTCAAGGCAGCCAGACAGTGGGTACCCAGATTATGGATGCCCATGTGAGGTGTGGGAGCGGAGCCCAAATCATACTGTTATAAAGTGCACTGTGTAATAAATATTAAAGAGCAAAGTATAGTAAATAAAATACTGTGGCATAATGTATTAATCATAATGACAAATGTCCTGAAAAAGTAGTTAATAAGTGAATAAGAACAAGGGGATGCTTAGTAGCTGACCAGGGGCCAGACATGATCTCACTGAGTAACACATACTAATAAACGAAAATTTTAATGTGTAGTAATTTGTAATAACAGCTTTAAAGATTATAAAGCCAATAATAATAAAAACCAGTCCAACTAAAAAAGATGATGATGAAGTGTAAGGGAATGGCAGTCTTAATGAAAGGCAAACAGCAGAGTATAAAAAATGGAGTGTAGCTTACCAGTAGCTCTCAGGTAGCACGTATAGCGCCTCTGTACAGAGGTCAGGATGCTAGGTGCTATTAATGCAGTTGTGGACAGGTCTCATCCAATCCGGGGCAGCCACTGGAGTAAAGTGGGTGGGGCCAGTCAGTATGGAGGGAAAGAGTAGCAGCCAATCGGCTGCTGACAAGTGTATATTCGGCATTGCGTGTGCCAAAAACGGCGCATCAATGCAAACAAAACTATGGATGGCATGCATATTTTTATTAAGCTGTGTCTCGATGGTGTAATGGTCAAGTGCTCTGCCTCTGACATAGGAGACCCGGGTTCAAATCCCGGCTCTGCCCGTTGCCTTGTTTAACCACCCTAGCGTTCTGGACGAGCTGAGCTCGTCCAAGAAAAAGTTGCTGCTAGTGTTTAGGACGAGCTCAGCTCGTCCAGCGCTGTCCCCACTCACCGCTGTGCAGCACGTGATTTCAGCCGCCTCCTCTGTGCTGCTGCGGCTGCTGCGGGGCTCCCTCTCCCTCCTGCTGGGCTCTGATCGCTGTCCAAGGCTCCCCAGGCTCCCCCGATCCTCCGGTCCCCGCTCCCCTCTTCTCTCCGCAAGCCTACGGAGATCCGGCAGCAGTCAGGGAAGATGGCGTAGCCCAGCCACTTCCTCTGACGTCGGCTCCTGCGCCCCCTAGTGTCCGTCGCGGCGACTGCATCATTGGATTACATAGGGAAACAAACTCTATGTAATCCAATCATGCTACTGTATTTCAAAAAGTTGTTTGCACAAACACAAACACCTGTCAGCTCTCAATAAAAGCCCTGAACAGTTACTGGCTCTCCCTCTTTCAGAGTCCTCAGCGTCCAGTGTTAGTCTGTTTTCAGCTATCATCTGTGATTTCTGTGCGATTTCTGTGCGATTACTGCTTTTTTCCAGCCTTAGCTTCGTTCATATTACTGTCAGATTGCGTATTGCTTTCCGTCTTTTTCAAGACGCTGTGATCCCTGTGCGTTTGCTTTTGCTGTTTTTTTTTTTTTTTGTCGCTGCTCGTGACCCCGTACCCTGCTTGGGGTCATGGCCTCGTCCTCCCGGAGGCGTGTGCGTGACGAGGAGTTGTTGGATGTCCTCGAGGCAAGCGACAGCGAAGACGAGCTCCTAGAGGAATCGACAGACAGCGAGGTTCCCGGTAACCTGTCTTCGGAGACGGAGACCAGTGATGAGGAAGCCGAGGAGCCAGTGACGGTCGCACGCACCTGGTGTGAGCTGGGGAGCCCCACTCAAGCTCCGCCACCCAGGTTCCCCTTCACAGGGGCACCCGGGCAGAAGATCGCGTGCGACGAGAGTCCGCTGTCCTTTCTGGAGCTCTTCCTGACTGATGACGTCATCCGCAAGATCGTTGAGGAGACGAATCGCTATGCAGCGCAACATCAGCAGGGATCTTCTCTACCCAGGTTCTCGCGGAGCAGGAAGTGGGAACCTGTGACCACCAACGACATCTGGGTGTTCCTGGGGCTCGTCATCCTCCAGGGAGTTGTTGGTAAGCCGCTGCAGAAGTGGTACTGGACCACTAATAAGATCCTCAGTACGCCCTTCTTTGGATCTGTTATGTCCGAGCCACGGTATACCCTCATCATGAAGTATTTGCACTTCGGAAACAACGAGGAGTTTGATGAGGCCACCCATCCCGCACCCAAGCTGAAAAAAATTTGGGACATATACCAGATGATTGTTGCGAACTTCAAGGCTGTGTATGTTCCAGATCGTGACATCACGGTTGACGAAAGCCTCATGGCATATAAGGGGAGACTGAGCTGGGTGCAATTTATTGCCTCAAAAAGGGCACGCTTTGGGGTGAAGTCGTATATGCTCTGTGAGGCCAACTCCGGGTACATCTGGAACTCTGTAATTTACACGGGCAAAGGCACCAAATTTGCCCCTCAGTTCAGCCAGTTTGGGTGTGCCACCTCCTCTGTCCTAACCCTAATTGAGCCATTGCTGGATCAGGGGTACTGCCTGACGACAGACAATTTCTACAGCTCCCCTGAACTTTTTGATTACCTGGTCCAGCATAAAACCGATGCCTATGGTACCTTGAGGGCTAACCGTCGGAATCTGCCGCCGGCCTTTTCTGCCAGGAAGCTGAAAAAGGGGGAGGTCGTTGCCTGGCAGAAAGGCAAAATGATGGCTCTAAGGTGGAAGGACAAACGTGATGTCTGTGTCCTCAGCACTATTCATAATGCCGAGACTGTCCGCACCACCAACAGGAGTAAACAGGAGGTGGATAAACCCAAAGCCATACTGGATTACAATAACACTATGGGGGGTGTGGACAGGGCTGATGGAGCCATGACTTTCTATCCGGCTGTCCGCAAGCAGCAGCGGAAATATTATAAAAAAAATTTCCGCCACTTACTTGAGCAGTGTTTGTGGAATGGCTATGTGCTCTACAAGAAAAGCTGTGTAAGGCCTGTACCCCACCATGACTTTGTCTGGCAGCTGACGGAAGCAATCTGCACGAAGTACCCCCCACCAGAGTCAACATCTAGACCGGGGCGCAGGGCATCATATGTCGTGAATCCGGCACGGCTTTCAGGGAGACACTTTGTGGAGTACTTGCCACCGACCCCACAGAAAGCTAACCCTACAAGAAGGTGCGTTGTTTGCTGCAATAAGAAGGACAAGGATGGCAAAAAGATGCGGAAGGAGACCCGCACTTACTGCCCAGATTGTGACGTGCCACTTTGCGCATTACCATGCTTCAAGATCTACCACACTAAAGAAGTGTTCTAAGGTACACTTGAACCCTGTATAATTTTGTTTCTGCCTTCATTTATTTATTTCTGCATTGATTTATTTATTTCTGCATTTTCTTTTTATTTCTGCATTGAGGAAAAATGCAAGGTATTTCAGTTAGTTATTAATACATTTTATTTTATTTTTGACAAGAATTAGTGTTTGACACTTTTATTATACTCAGAATGTATACTAAACTCTTGCTTGGCTCATTTTGGTAAGTTACAGGAAAAAAGGTGCTGAAAATTAAATGTACTGCTTTTTGCACAGAAATCCTTGGGAATCAGAACGCCGAGGTGGTTAAGGACAAATGCTGGGCGCACCTGCATTTTGAAGGAGTATAGCAAAAAACACTGCTGTACTTCAAAATTAAGGCTGCGTTGATGGACAAGGGAAGGGGGGGGAGGGTCCCGGGTCCCTGTGGGGGACCCATGGATCAGGGCTCAAATATGTGGGGGAAAAATGGTATTATGTATAAAAAACGGGAAATTTATAAACAACACGTACAGCTGGAATCTTGTTGCCAACTAGTGATGGGAGTATAGAATTGCATCTTTGGGGATAAAGCTACTATATAAATACAATTTCACAAACACAAAACACAAGTAAAAAACAAAATCTAGTTAATATAAGTAAAACATCTGGAAATAAAGTGCTTAAACATACCCAATTCATAGTTACAGTCCCTTGGACGTCTCTTAGTCTACCGATAAATGATATGTAAGAGCATTAAAGTGACAAAATATAGTTTTCACAGAATATACATTGGTCTCTTTGCACACAAACAGTGGTAATATATGGAAAAAGCGGTGCAATTAATTAAATTGGGTATAGATCATATAATTTTCATATTCAAAGTAAAATTGTTATAAGATGATAAAAAGAATAAAAAAACTAAAAGAGAGCGACCAGGATAAAAAGAGTGGATAAGAATATTGATAGGTTGGTGTAATTTCTTTAATTGTTCATTGAGGCCCTATGGAACGAGGGTCCTCAGGATCTGGATCCAATACATCTCAGTTTTTTTCAGTCTGTCAAAGGCATCAGGCAGGTATGCACGTACTGAATCAATAAGTGTTATGTAAAAGAGATCTAGGGCATTATTGTGGTGAGTGGAGAAGTGACGTGAAACACTCACAATACAATATGACATCCAATCCAATATACTTACCGAGAAATTCACAGCCCGCAAATATCTGAGAAAACTGATCAAAGATGCAAAACATAAAGCTAAAACCCAAAAACCCAAAACCACCCCTGCCAGCCTCCCCAATACTGAAGCCCCCCCCCCCCCCAGATTCATTACGCAGTTTAATGCTCAACATGTAAAAATAAGAAACATCATCAGCAACAGATGGGACATTCTCTTACAGGATCCTTTTCTCCGCCCACTGCTACCTCCCAAACCCGCCATCACCTACAGAAGAGCACCAAACCTCCAAAATATTCTAGCTCCCAGTCGACTACGCAGATCACACAACACCACCCGCAATACAGCCATAAGACTGGCCCCAGGCTGTTATCCTTGCAATAAATCCCGCTGCACTGCGTGTAAATATATTCTATCAGATCAACATTTTGCCTCACACACCACCAAAGTACAATACCCAATCAATGGCCATCTCACCTGTGAATCAAGGTATGTCATATATGTCATAACATGCCCTTGCCCGCTCCAGTACGTGGGGCGGACAACCCAAATGGCACGTAACAGGATCAGCCAACACAAAAGGAATATTATCAACAAATTTCCCCTGCAGTGTTTCACGTCACTTCTCCACTCACCACAATAATGACCCGGATCTCTTTTACATAACACTTATTGATTCAGTACGTGCATACCTGCCTGATGCCTTTGACAGACTGAAAAAAACTGAGATGTATTGGATCCAGATCCTGAGGACCCTCGTTCCAGAGGGCCTCAATGAACAATTAGAAAAATTACACTAACCTATCAATATTCTTATCTGTTTTTTTTTTATCCTGGTCGCTCTCTTTTAGTTTTTTAATTCTTTTTATCATCTCATAACAATTTTACTTTGAATATGAAAATTATATGATCTATACCCAATTTAATTAATTGCACCGCTTTTTTCATATATTATCACTGTTTGTGTTCAAAGAGACCAATGTATATTCTGTGAAAACTATATTTTGTCACTTTAATGCTCTTACATATCATTTATCGGTAGACTAAGAGACGTCCAAGGGACTGTAACTATGAATTGGGTATGTTTAAGCACTTTATTTCCAGATGTTTTACTTATATTAACTAGATTTTGTTTTTTACTTGTGTTTTGTGTTTGTGAAATTGTATTTATATAGTAGCTTTATCCCCAAAGATGCAATTCTATACTCCCATCACTAGTTGGCAACAAGATTCCAGCTGTACGTGTTGTTTATAAATTTCCCGTTTTTTATACATAATACCATTTTTCCCCCACATATTTGAGCCCTGATCCATGGGTCCCCCACAGGGACCCGGGACCCCCCCCCCCCCCTTCCCTTGTCTATCAACGCAGCCTTAATTTTGAAGTACAGCAGTGTTTTTTGCTATACTCCTTCAAAATGCAGGTGCCCCCAGCATTTGCCCTTAAACAAGGCAACGGGCAGAGCGGGGATTTGAACCCAGGTCTCCTATGTCAGAGGCAGAGCACTTGTGTTACAATCTGCATCTGCTGGTAGATTCCTGCATGTACTACCTCTGCTTCACCAGCAGATGTCACCAGCCTCTATGAATTTACAGCCTGAACTTTCCTCTGCCCACCAGCAGAGGGTGGACTTTCTGGATATCTCTCCACAGACAGGGAGGAGGCCTGGACTATCACATGGTCTTTCAGCATGGCATTTAAGCCACACCTGAACACTCAGAACTTGCTAGCTCTTTGTTCCTGATCCTAGCCATCCTGCCCTGAGTTCCCTGTTCCTGGTGTTAGTTCCTTGATTCCCTGCTGTATTGATCTCCCGTGTTTTGACCTTGTGCCTTGTATTTCGACTACTCTTTGCCTAGCGATTACTGTACTGTTTGATCTCCTGTGTATGACCTATGCTTGCTGACTATCCGTGTGTCTCCTCCTCGATTGTTTATCCTGCATTTATATACATCTATTGTGCTTACTATTCTGGATCCAGGGTCCGTGTGCACACAGTTCTATACACTGGACCTACTCTGCATAACTCGCTTATGCAGAGAGGTCCTTGTATAAACCCTGATTTTCATACCTTCCTGTATGCTTATTGTTTGTATCTACCTGTATTATTGGTTGCAGTGCATGTATGTGTGTAGAATACATTGCCTGCAAGTCTATGCTGATTGTTTTCTTGCATGAGGATAATGCACAGCATTACTCTATTTTTATTTAATAATACATTCTTATTATTCATTTATTCCTGGTTTTGTCAGTCTTTTCCTAAACAGTGACATCTCTGCCTGGTTGCGGGTTTGTGCGTTGTTTTCTGTTTGCTCCAGGTGCAGCGCACAAACTCCATGCAAAACATAACAGAAGAGCTAGCCGGAAAAACTTGTCACTAGGAAAAGGTCTGAGATCCTGTTTCTCCAGCCATGATTGACATGGATTTAATGCACCTGTCCGAATATGCTATTCTAGCAAGAAACAAAAGGAAACTTTGCTGTCATACGTTTGCAGACGATTCCTATGAGGATCTGCAGCAGCTGATTTCATGGGTTCAGTCCGTGAGTAATGAAAGAACCTTTCCTTATGATTTAAGAGACTTTTTGTCAGTTTTGCATGAATGTTGTTCTGAAGCCCAACAAAATTCGGTTGCTTATTCCACAATACATGTTCCGGGTAATTTATCAGGCCCCGTTAAAAGTCCTGCTGCCCCTTTGAATCAAGCCAAATCCTGGCCAGTAATTAACCAGATTTAATCAATTAAGCCCACTCATGATCCTGCTACTTCCATTAATACTGGAATCTCATTTGTTTCAGCTATGGAAGTTGATTGTACTATTCAGCACAATAACTTCTACTCCTTGCTAGCAGAGGAAGACCAATATGAGTGTTATAAGGAATTGTCAGCATATTCCCGTGAAGAGTTAAAGCAAATTGTTATGCATGTTAAATCTTGTATGCAGCAGGGCAACTCTGCAGAATCCGAGATGCAAGCATTGTTGCAGATTCTGCAAACCCTAATTGCAGTAAGAGATCCTTCTACCTCCTGGACTCAAGTTAGATCCCTGCCTGTCTATTGCAATAACTCATCCTCAGTAATAAATCAAACCAAGCCAATTAAAACTAATTCTATTCCTGTCACTTCCAAACAGACAGTTCAGTCCTCCAATTATGCTCAGGGCAATCTGCAAGCTCCCATTAAGAGTGATTGGGATCAACCATTCAGTAGATGGGAAATTAATGCACTGAATGATGAATTAAAGTATGATTGGGAATCATTTAATGAATTCTATTCCACAAAAGAAAAGACATTTTTGGATGCATGTATAAAATCTGCAACTTCTCTGATGAACCTGAATGTTTGCAAGTCTGACTGTGTACTTCCCTTGATTGATGAATGGAAAAAGATTTTGCATAAAAAAGATCCTTCTGAGTTTTCTGGTAGTCAGTTTGTGCAGCATTCAGCAGCCAATGTTAACCCTGTCAGTTCCAGCAAAGAGTTTGTCAACTTTGATCCAGTATTCCATCCTGAACAGATTGATCAGATGTTTGGTTACCTTAAGAGTGACTGGGATCGATTTCTTGAGTTCTATCTAGAAAAAGGGGATTCATATATATTTGCATGCATGCGTGCTGTCCAGTCTATGGTTGATCACAAGACTTGTAAATATGAATCAGGTTCTTGTCTAGTAATCGCTTGGCAAAGAATTTTGTCTCATTCTTATGATTTTCAGAACACACCACCTGTTAATTCTGCCCCAGGCATCAAGGGAAAGACATGCTCTCTGTCCTCAGTAACCTGTTCCACGGACTCGGAATTGCCTGTATCCAAAAATCATAAAAAAACGGCTCCTTTACAGACTGCGGTTAGATCCACTCCGTGGTCGTTCCAGCTTCCTACATCATACCTGCCCTGTTCTTCTGCACATCAGGACTTTGCTAAACTCACCCCTGCTTCTAGACTGAGTCAAAACTCTAAGTTTAAACGGAAATATTTTCCTACAGCCTCCATCCTTCCAGTTACCACCGCAAAGACTCCAACAGTTATGTTGCCGGTTTCCGCAGATCTACAAACTGTATCTTTACCGAAACATAATCCATCTTCACTCCAGCCTGCTGTTCCTGTTATGCCAGTTACCTCAGCTCTGCCTGTGCCACTTACCTCAGTCGT
Source organism: Hyperolius riggenbachi (assembly GCF_040937935.1). Taxonomy (NCBI): domain Eukaryota; kingdom Metazoa; phylum Chordata; class Amphibia; order Anura; family Hyperoliidae; genus Hyperolius; species Hyperolius riggenbachi. The sequence goes on along the minus strand of NC_090653.1, from coordinate 120,909,940 downwards.
GCCAGTTACTCCTGTCATGCCAGCGCCAGTCTCCTCAGCCCTGCCTGTGCCAGTCTCCTCAGCCCTGCCTGTGCCAGTCTCCTCAGCCCTGCCTGTGCCAGTCTCCTCAGCCCTGCCTGTGCCAGTCTCCTCAGCCCTGCGTGTGCCAGTCTCCTCAGCCCTGCCTGTGCCAGTCTTCTCAGCCCTGCCTGTGCCAGTCTCCTCAGCCCTGCCTGTGCCAGTCAGCTCAGCAGTACCCATGTCTGTCAGCTCAGCAGTACCAGTGTCCGTCAGTCCAATGTTTTCCCTTTCAGAAGATTTGGCAGTGTCCTTGTCGGTCGGCCTGGCAGTGTCCCTGTTGGTCAGTTTGGCAGTGGCCCAGTCAGACAGCTTGGCAGAACCTCTGTCAGTTGGTTTGGCAGTAGGTCCTCCAGACGTCTCAGCAAGTCTCCTGCCAGCTGCTCCGGCAGAGTCTCAGTCTGCCGTTCCAGCAGAACTATACTCCACAGCTCAGCCAAAGGCCCAGCTAGGTGCTCGATCAGTTGGTCTGCCAGTTGCTCGATCTGAGGTTCAGCTAATAGCTCTGCCAAGGGTCTTGTCGGCTATGCAGCCAGTGGTCCAGCCAGTCGCTCAGCCAAAGGTCCAGCTTTCTCGAGTCTCTGCTGATGCCCTTTGCCCTTCAACTTCTGCTAGAGCACAGACTTATGCTGAAGTTCAACCCGCACAGATGTCTGACACTCAGGCACCACAGACCCCTGTTAATGCTCTGTTGCCACAGACTCCTGCTGAGATCCAGCTCCCTCAATGCTCTGCTGAAAGAGGGCTCCCACAGTCTTCTGCTGAGGCTAAATGCACACTCATCTCTGCTGATGGCTTGTCCTCAAAAACATTTTCTGGTACTCAGTTCCCACAGATTCCTCCAGATACCCTGCATTTACAAACTGTTATCCAGTCTGCTGCTTTGCCTGCTCTATTGGAAAGTGACTTTCGGTTTATCCATCCTGATGGCCTCCAGTCGGCTGTTCCTGATGACCTACAGTCTGCTGTTCCTGCTCCTGATGACCTACAGTCTGCTGTTCCTGCTCCTGATGACCTACAGTCTGCTGTTCCTGCTCCTGTTGCCTCCAAGTCTGCAGTTCCTGCTCCTGTTGCCTCCAAGTCTGCAGTTCCTGCTCCTGTTGCCTCCAAGTCTGCAGTTTCTGCTCCTGTTGCCTCCAAGTCCGCAGTTTCTGCTCCTGTTGCCTCCAAGTCTGCAGTTCCTGCTCCTGTTGCCTCCAAGTCTGCAGTTCCTGCTCCTGTTGCCTCCAAGTCTGCAGTTCCTGCTCCTGTTTCCTCGAAGTCTGCAGTTCCTGCTCCTGTTGCCTCCAAGTCTGCAGTTCCTGCTCCTGTTGCCTCCAAGTCTGCAGTTGCTGCTGCCGATGCCCTCCCGTCTGCTGCTCCTGCCGATGCCCTCCCGTCTGCTGCTCCTGCCGATGCCCTCCCGTCTGCTGCTCCTGCTGGTGCCTTTCCTGATGAGATCCTGTCTGGTGCCTCTCCTGGTGGTATCCTGCTCCTCCTCCTGTTCATGGCCGTTATGCATCCCTTCCTGATGGCATCCAGTTTTCTGTTTTATTTGATGACCTCAGATGCCTTGCTCCTATGGATATCCAATCTATGGCTCTTCCTGGTGTCCTTCAGTTTTCTGTTTCACCCAAAGGTCTTCAGAGTGACTTGCAACGTGTCCTATTGCCTCTGGGTCCTTTTGTCCAGTCAGCCTGGTAATACCGGGGTTGTGGCCTCATTTGCTGACCGATTTATGGCCTGCCTCTTTGCCAGTATTTTCTGGGACCCAGGTGGGCATAAGTCCAAATGGAGCATCCGGAGGCTGCTCCTTGAGGGGGAGGTAATGTTACAATCTGCATCTGCTGGTAGATTCCTGCATGTACTACTTCTGCTTCACCAGCAGATGTCACCAGCCTCTATGAATTTACAGCCTGAACTTTCCTCTGCCCACCAGCAGAGGGTGGACTTTCTGGATATCTCTCCACAGACAGGGAGGAGGCCTGGACTATCACATGGTCTTTCAGCATGGCATTTAAGCCACACCTGAACACTCAGAACTTGCTAGCTCTTTGTTCCTGATCCTAGCCATCCTGCCCTGAGTTCCCTGTTCCTGGTGTTAGTTCCTTGATTCCCTGCTTTATTGATCTCCCGTGTTTTGACCTTGTGCTTTGTATACCGACTACTCTTTGCCTAGCGATTACTGTACTGTTTGATCACCTGTGTATGACCTATGCTTGCTGACTATCCGTGTGTCTCCTCCTCGCTTGTTTATCCTGCATTTATATACATCTATTGTGCTTACTATTCTGGATCCAGGGTCCGTGTGCACACAGTTCTATACACTGGACCTACTCTGCATAACTCGCTTATGCAGAGAGGTCCTTGTATAAACCCTGATTTTCATACCTTCCTGTATGCTTATTGTTTGTACCTACCTGTATTATTGGTTGCAGTGCATGTATGTGTGTAGAATACATTGCCTGCAAGACTATGCTGATTGTTTTCTTGCATGAGGTTAATGCACAGCATTACTCTATTTTTATTTAATAATACATTCTTATTATTCATTTATTCCTGGTTTTGTCAGTCTTTTCCTAAACAGTGACATCTCTGCCTGGTTGCGGGTTTGTGCGTTGTTTGCTCCAGGTGCAGCGCACAAACTCCATGCAAAACATAACAACTTGACCATTACACCATCGAGACACAGCTTAATAAAAATATGCATGCCATCCATAGTTTTGTTTGCATTGATGCGCCGTTTTTGGCACACGCAATGCCGATTATACACATGTCAGCAGCCGATTGGCTGCTACTCTTTCCCTCCATACTGACTGGCCCCACCCACTTTACTCCAGTGGCTGCCCTGGATTGGATGAGACCTGTCCACAACTGCATTAATAGCACCTAGCATCCTGACCTCTGTACAGAGGCGCTATACGTGCTACCTGAGAGCTACTGGTAAGCTACACTCCATTTTTTATACTCTGCTGTTTGCCTTTCATTAAGACTGCCATTCCCTTACACTTCATCATCATCTTTTTTAGTTGTACTGGTTTTTATTATTATTGGCTTTATAATCTTTAAAGCTGTTATTACATATTACTACACATTAAAATTTTCGTTTATTAGTATGTGTTACTCAGTGAGATCATGTCTGGCCGCTGGTCAGCTACTAAGCATCCCCTTGTTCTTATTCACTTATTAACTACTTTTTCAGGACATTTGTCATTATGATTAATACATTATGCCACAGTATTTTATTTACTACACTTTGCTCTTTAATATTTATTACACAGTGCACTTTATAACGGTATGATTTGGGTACCCACTGTCTGGCTGCCTTGAGCAGTCGCATCAACTAACTACAAACACCTGTTTACAAAACCGCATGCAAAACTTATGCAAGCTTTTATGTCACAGTTTGAAGAAAAAAAAAAAAACGTTTTTCCCCCCAACGTTTTTAGTAATTGATATATTTGTATGCACCGTATGGATGCTTTTTATATTATGTAGCTCACTGCAGTACTGTATATTTTGCCTTTGTCCACAGTTTTGTCCTCTGTTTTATTGCCTGATGAAGCGGGCTTGGTCCTGCGAAACGCGTTGCATCTATTGGGGTACTAATAAAGTGTTTGTTTATGTCAGACAAGTAGTCTAGTCTGCTTTCGGAGGTAAGTCCACCACTGCCTCCCCAGCATATTTTAAAACTTTTAATTATTGTTTTTATTCTGCTGGCGCCTCTGTTCATCAAAGTCAATATAGTGTCCACCCTTGGTGGAAGGGGGACCCACCCCCTACCTTTCGTCTATCTACAGAGAGCGACTTCTTAACCCTGAGTGAGGACAGGTCTAATCTCCTCACCTGCATTCACAGTGGTTGCCTCAGCGGTAACCCTCGTTTGTGAGTATAACCTTCTCACATTACATTATTCACTATTGTCCTGAGCATACTACACCATATTGGGCTCTCGGTGTCTTTTTCTTATGTATTATTTAAAGTTTAGAATGGCTGAAAACTGAGAATGATTTTTTTTTTCCATTTTTTTTAATATTCCCGTTTAAAATGCATTTAGAAAAAAATAATTCTTATCAAAATGTACCACCCAAAGAAAGCATAATTGGTGGTGGAAAAAAAATATATAGATCAATGCATTGTGATAAGTAGTGATAAAGGTATTGGTGAATGAATGCGAGGTGAAAATTGCTCAGATGCATAAGGTGAAAAGCGACTAAAGGCTGAAGTGGTTAAAGCCTTATTGAACTTGGAAATGTAGCCAATCCACCGGCACACTACTGCACATGCTCTGGGATTGCCCTATTGTAGCAAATTTATGGACTAAAGTACAAAGCCTGTTACAAAATATGATCTCGCAGGCTTTTACCTTAACCCCTGCTCTCGCCTTACTCCTATATGGTATAAACAACATACAACCAAACTTACGTACTGTGACTTGTCATATCATAATGTCCACACTACAACTAATTATGTACAACTGGAAATCCTCAGATGATCTCCCCTTTACCCAAGTGTTATCCACCACCAAAATTACCTTATAATTGAACACAATATCAGAAATAAATCATTAAATAAATATGACCATTTTACTATTCCACTAACTCTAACCGAAGCTATTGAAATCACTACTACGGACCTCCCTTCACTCCAACCCAGTAATTAACACTCTTGACACTGAGCTCTTCAATCGTAAACATCTCTGAATAGGCCTTTTACCTAGTCCAAGCTATAGCCCTTTTACTTCAGCCGGGAACCACGTTATGGTTGTTGTTAATGTTAATTTAGGTTAGACCAGTTAGGTCGTGTTATAAATGTTAGGTACGACTTTGACGTCATATTGTGTCATCACGGGATCACCGTGGAAACACCTTTTATAAGACCTATGGGGTTAACATTTAACGCAATGAAGCCGGCTTCCCAAGCCCGATGGGCCATGTAAATTGGGAAAATTGCTAGCTAGCAACTCACCAACCCAACTATAGGTCCTAATTCTTGTTCTACTACGTTTTACCCAATACGGTGCAATGCAACCATAGCGATACTTATTTATCTGCATTGTTATCGTCTATATTCTACAGATCGATATGTTAAACTTTGACTCCTCCTTTCTTTTGTTTGTTTTTTTTTTCCACACACTAACATTTAATGTTCAGCTTCTTTTCATCAGTTTGTATTCTATTAAAATCAATAAAGTTATTTGAAAAAAAAAAAGCCTTATTGAACATGTATCTGAGGCAAAAAAAAAAAGTTGTTTTTTTTACTTACCTGGAGCTTCTTCCAGCCCCTTGTAGTCTGTTTTGCTCTTGTGCCATCCTCTCCCTCAGTGTTCCCACTGTCAACCCCGGCCACGTGCACTCCCGCTGCCGGGAGCTTTCTGAGCATGCGCAGTTAACAAAGACTGTAACTGTGCTTGTGCAGAATTTTACCAACTACTGGAGTGCAATTGGATGGTGGGCACGGTTGGGACAGCACATGCGCAGTGTCCTACAACCCAGCTGGATCGCGTACCTCCCAGCTGTGCTACGGAGGAGACCAGACAGACTTCAAGGGAGAAGACTTTGCGGAGCTGGAAGAAGCTCCAGGTAAGTATAAATTATTTTGCTACCTTTATCTTTGGTTCACTTTAAGTTTTAGTAAGTACATCTAAATGTAAGTATGTACATTACCACTTACTTTGTATGTACATTACCACCTTTGACTTTTAAGCCTTCCAATGTACCAGTTATTGCCATGCACAACATTAACTTGCTCAGTATGCAATGACCTCTTGTTTACTATAGCTAATCCAGAGATGTCATTCTCAGATCTTCTTCAAGGATGAAATATGGTCATAACCTTTCAAATTTCAAAATTAACCTTCCGAAACTGGAGGCATTAAACATCTCTATTCCCAGTAACAGACATTAAATCAAAACTAATTGTCATTTCAGACGGGCCAATGAAGTGATAAAATACCCTTTGGTGCCCTGATCCCATCTGATGGCACACAATTCTTCTACAAAAATTTTCATCTTCTGCACCTAATGCTTGCCACACAGGTTTCAGTAGTGATTGGTGCATGTCAATTTCCGATTTCATAAAAGGATCACGTCCTATGTAAAACTGAACTTCAATGTTAAAAACACCTAATTTAAGGAAACCTGTGAGTTTGCTAAACCTAAAACAAAAACAAACAACTATACTACTTGGGGGTCTTCTCCGGGTTAGAGGGGGAGGCAGAAAGGGAAGGAAAGTGTAATAAATTAGTAGCTTTAAAAATCTATAATCTTTTATAAAAGAAAGAGAGGAGTGTTAAAATTGTTTTATTCCGTTGAGTAAACAATAATGCAAAAAAGACCCATCACAAGGAAAATGGTGATAAAGTATTGATGGGAAAGGGCATAAAGTCTGATGCTGATGCTCATGAAGGAAAGAAATAAACAAACAAACAAAAAAAAACAATTCTAATACATACTGCAAACTTGGTGTTTTTATACTGGAAACTCTGTCCTGTGTTTTTCCACTAACTGCTGCTTTTTTATGACCTAAAATCAGTTCATAAAATGTAATATTTTATCTGGCAAGATGGCCGTGACCGCAGAACAACATCTTTCCAAATAAAATCAAATGTTATCAACTCATTTTAGATCTTTAAAAAGTAGTGGGGAATGACAAAAATGGGACAGAGGTGTTCCCAAAGACATCAGGATTACCAGGTTGTTTTTAGGCATGGGCAAAAAAGGCCATCCCCCAGGGTGACACATGGAGGAGCGGGCATCAAAGAGTTATTCTTAGTATACTGTGCTTTATGAAATTCTTCTACATATCTGCTAGTTCCGTTAAGAAAGAGGTGGATGGTAAATTTAACAATGAAATGGGTGCTTATGATTAACATAACAAAGGGGGCCTAAATAGAATTAGAATAAAGGTGGTCACACAATTCAAGAATTGCAATACATTTTTCGGACTGATTATAACATTTCAAAAATTTGACCAGTGTACCACACACATATGTTAAATTTTTCCCTAATTATGATAAAAATGATTGGAAACTTGCTAGGGTGTGTATATTAATACATTGACAATCTAACACACAAATTTCCAGCATTCCAAATCGATAAAAATCCAGTCGAATGAAAAAAAAAAGGCTTTCTATTTTTTCCGGAGATCAAATCATATTTATTGAATTGCCTTAAAATCAGATCATTTTATTGTATCGTGTGTGGCCACCGTAAGAAAGATAAGGCATTTTAATGGTTTGCAATATAAAGATGATGGCACAGCGCTGATGATGTGACCCTTTATGCACATATGGCATGGGCGTCCGCACATATGGCAAAACCGGGCATCTGCCCGAGCCTGGCCGCCCGCTGCCCCCCCCTGGCCGCGTGCCCGTGCAGCCAGCAGGAGGGGAACACGCAGAGAAGAGAGAGAGCGCTATGGGCACAGTGGGGAAGGGCGGACGTCTCCCCCCCCTTCCCTCACCTTAGGGGTCTCTCTCTCCCTCGCTGTCCCCTCCGGAATGAAGTGTGCAGCGGCTGGCAGCGGTGGGCGGAACTTACCTCCTCTCGCTCCTGCGCCGGAAGTTCTGGTGCCGCACTCTGGTCTGGATCAGGCCAGAGTAGCGGCTAATCCATCCGGCGCGTGCGACGAGAGGAGGTAAGTTCCGCCCACCGCTGCCAGCCGCTGCACACTTCATTCCGGACTCCGGAGGGGAGAGCGAGAGAGGGAGGGAGAGCCCCCTAAGGTGAGTGCCCATAGCTCTCCCTCTTCTCTCCGCTGCTCCCCTCCTCCTGCACACATGGCCACTTTTTCTGGGGACATATCCCCCTGGCTACATATACCGGGACATATACCCCTGCCTACATATACTGGGACATATACCCCTGCCTACATATACTGTCTGGGACATATACCCCTGCCTACATATACTGTCTGGGACATATACCCCTGCCTACATATACTGTCTGGGACATATACCCCTGCCTACATATACTGGGACATATACCCCTGCCTACATATACCCCTGCCTACATATACTGTCTGGGACATATACCCCTGCCTACATATACTGTCTGGGACATATACCCCTGCCTACATATACTGGGACATATACCCCTGCCTACATATACTGTCTGGGACATATACCCCTGCCTACATATACTGTCTGGGACATATACCCCTGCCTACATATACTGTCTGGGACATATACCCCTGCCTACATATACTGTCTGGGACATATACCCCTGCCTACATATACTGTCTGGGACATATACCCCTGCCTACATATACCCCTGCCTACATATACTGTCTGGGACATATACCCCTGCCTACATATACTGGGACATATACCCCCTGCCTACATATACTGGGACATATACCCGTGCCTACATATACTGGGCACATATACCCCTGGCTACCTGTTCTGGGGACATCTCTACCCCTGGCTACCAGTTCTGGGGACATCTATACCGCTGGCCACCTATTCTGGGGACACCTATAGACCTGGGGCTACCTATTTTTGGGGAACCACTGCTGTCAGATTGAGTGTATTTTGGGGAACTGCTGCCAGGTGAGAGGTGTCTACATATTAAGGGGGCATTCTGCCTATTTATGTGAAAAGCTGTCTATTTATGTGCCTCATGACTGCTGAATTTGTCTTGTTGCGGGCCTCATGGTTACTGACTTTGTCTTGTTGGGGGCCTCATGATTTGTTGGGGGCCTCAAGATTGCTGAATTTGTCTTGTTGGGGGCCTCATGATTGCTGAATTTGTCTTGTTGGGGGCCTCATGATTGCTGAATTTGTCTTGTTGGGGGCCTCATGATTGCTGAGTTGGTCATGTTGGGGGCCTCATGATTGCTGAATTTGTCTTGATGGGGGGGGCCTCATGATTGCTGAATTTGTCTTGTTGGGGGTCACATGATTGCTAACTGCGAGACTATGGAAAAAGCTGAATCATCATCATATGAGACAATAGCATTAAACCTACTTTTTCTGCTTTTTAAAACAGAAAATGAAACTGGGAGGTTCTAAAAAAAATGAATAATTTTTTTCAGGAGTACGATGGATGAAATTGTTTATCTTCACAGTTTATTTTCAACTTAATTTTCCATAATGTTCATGTATGAGTTAAAACGTTTGTATTTAGTTTAAATTGCTGTTGGCACTTTGTGATAGTAAAGTGACTTTGCAGTTTGGACACTCGACCTCCAAAAGGTTCGCCACCATTGTCCTAATCTAATGTCCCACCATTGCTTAGTTCATGTAAACTTGTCTCCACCCACGACCACACCCACATTCTGGTTCATGACCACACCCATTTTTCGGCGCGGCGCGCTACGCGCGCCGCATGACGTAGCTCCATTTTTTGGCGCGCTACGCGCGCCACACAACACCAGCCCAAATTTTTAACTCCCCACTTTTTGCCCCCCCCTGGAAAATTTTCTGCGGACGCCCATGACATATGGTTATATATCCATACATGCATAAAGGCTCACATCACCAGTGCTGTGGCATCATCTGTATATTGCATGTGTAAGGAGATAAAGAGTATATCCTGGGCACGGCAGTGGTGTACATCTTGTGACTACAGGAGGTTTGATACTGGGGCGCCTCTAAAATATACAGCATTTCAATGATTTGGTCCGTGTTGATTGTTGCAACTCTTCTGGATTTTTTATTAATAGTCTAAACAGGAAAATCTGTACACAAAAAGTATAATGCTTTATAAAGTGGCTACACACCCCTCATGTTAGCAAAATTAGGAGGGGGGGGGGGGGGGGTTTGCGCATCCCTAAAAACAAGCTGCAATTGACTGGTTAATCGCTCAGGCATGCATCACCTCTATTAGGCTGAAAATGCATGCCCTGCATCCATGCGCAACCCCCCCCCCCCCCCTTTCCTAATTTTGCTAGTATGTACCTACCAGGTTAGCTGCTCCCAGCCCGTACCTCTGAGTTTCCTGTTTGCATGGTAAGTAATAGTAGTTATGCATATGTTTTGCATCTGATTTGAATGTGAATTGTACAGATAGCTTATTAGAGGTGCTGCACATGTGAGCTGTTGGTCATTTCAGAAGCAGCCTGTTGTGGTATGCGCTGGCCCTCTCTTCTCTGTCCAATAAAATGTAAGTTACACCTCTCATGTGTTTGGGGTATTGAGGCATATATGTCTAGGTAAAAATTTGTGTATCCTTTATGGACTTATTTTGAGAATTTCTGTATATAACCTATCAATTTGTTATTAACCCGTGCTAAGTAAATGTAAACTACAGGGAGTGCAGCATTATTAGGCAAATTAGTATTTTGACCACATCATCCTGTTTATGCATGTTGTCTTACTCCAAGCTGTATAGGCGCGCAAGCCTACTACCAATTAAGCATATTAGGTGATGTGCATCTCTGTAATGAGAAGGGGTGTGGTCTAATGACGTCAACACCCTATATCAGGTGTGCATAATTATTAGGCAACTTCCTTTCCTTTGGCAAAATGGGTCAAAAGAAGGACTTGACAGGCTCAGAAAAGTCAAAATAGTGAGATATCTTGCAGAGGGATGCAGCACTCTTAAAATTGCAAAGCTTCTGAAGCGTGATCATCGAACAATCAAGTGTTTCATTCAAAATAGTCAACAGGGTCGCAAGAAGCGTGTGGAAAAACCAAGGCGCAAAATAACTGCCCATGAACTGAGAAAAGTCAAGCGTGCAGCTGCCAAGATGCCACTTGCCACCAGTTTGGCCATATTTCAGAGCTGCAACATCACTGGAGTGCCCAAAAGCACAAGGTGTGCAATACTCAGAGACATGGCCAAGGTAAGAAAGGCTGAAAGACGACCACCACTGAACAAGACACACAAGCTGAAACGTCAAGACTGGGCCAAGAAATATCTCAAGACTGATTTTTCTAAGGTTTTATGGACTGATGAAATGAGAGTGAGTCTTGATGGTCCAGATGGATGGATTGGTAAAGGGCAGAGAGCTCCAGTCCGACTCAGACGTCAGCAAGGTGGAGGTGAAGTACTGGTTTGGGCTGGTATCATCAAAGATGAGCTTGTGGGGCCTTTTCGGGTTGAGGATGGAGTCAAGCTCAACTCCCAGTCCTACTGCCAGTTTCTGGAAGACACCTTCTTCAAGCAGTGGTACAGGAAGAAGTCTGTATGCTTCAAGAAAAACATGATTTTCATGCAGGACAATGCTCCATCACACGCGTCCAAGTACTCCACAGCGTGGCTGGCAATAAAGGGTATAAAAGAAGAAAAACTATTGACGGCCTCCTTGTTCACCTGATCTGAACCCCATTGAGAACCTGTGGTCCATCATAAAATGTGAGATTTACAAGGAGGGAAAACAGTACACCTCTCTGAACAGTGTCTGGGAGGCTGTGGTTGCTGCTGAACGCAATGTTGATGGTGAACAGATCAGTTTTTGTTTTGTTTTTGAATGTCAGAAATGTATATTTGTGAATGTTGAGATGTTATATTGTAAACAGGTAGATTTGCGCCCACTCAATATAAAATAAATTCAATTGGCTGCAGTCAGTGATAAATGGGGTTACTCACACCCCCACCATTCAAGCATTCATAAAGTTTTAAGAATCACTCATGCGCCTATATATACCATCACATAAACAATTTTATTCAATTCATAAATTCAAATTCATATATATATATTACATTAATATGCAAGCATACACTAGCCAACTTTCTCAGTCCCACCTCCCTATGGTAAACAGTCTGGCACACGCCACAACATATACCTATAGATTGATTCGCTGAGTAAACTTCGTTCTCTAGCATAAAATTGCACCAATCCCTATAGCATCTTTCCAATGTTTAAAAGTGTTTTTGCACCTTTAAAATTGCAATAATAGCCTTTTTTGTTCAAATATAAAAAATAAATAAAAAAATAATATTGTCCTGTGAGCTCACAAAGGTATAATTCAAAAATCCAACAGGAAACAGTTAATGTTAAATAGCTTGGAGCTCGTCTTGCAAAGCTTTAGACATACAATTTCATATACATCCACCAGGAGTAAAGTGGCTAATTCCGCATTCCTTGGTATACAAATTAGATCTTGCAGGATTTTGTATAGGCAGATTGCATTTGCACAGACCTCTAGAGACAAATAGCGTCCTGCAGAACTTTACAAAAGCAGAACTTTTCAAAAACAGATAACGTCCTGGCTAATTCCGCATTCCTTGGTATGCAAATTAGATCTTGCAGGATTTTGTATAGGCAGATTGCATTTGCACAGACCTCTAGAAACAAATAGCGTCCTGCAGAACTTTACAAAAGCAGAACTTTTAAAACCAGATAACGTCCTGCAGACTTTTCAAACTTCCATTTCTTTGCATAACATTCAAGCAAAATAGCGTGCTGCGGGTCCAAAGGACAGTTCAAACAACTCACGCAGCCTAAGGGATAGATAACTGATTCCTTTATGCTTACGGTTCCGCTATGTCTTCTGGCAGCATGAGCCCCAGCCGGTGGCTCCCGTGTTAACCTGACGTCTGCCGCGGATGTTAAGCACTTTGCTGAAGAATCGTTCCTCAGATTCAATCCGGAACTGTAGAGGTGACGTCACCACTCTGACAACCCAATGCCGACTAGTTTCGGTAGGATACGCCTACCTTCCTCAGGGCGTGGTTGCTGCTGCACGCAATGTTGATGGTGAACAGATCAAAACACTGACAGAATCCATGGATGGCAGGCTTTTGATTTTCCTTGCAAAGAAAGGTGGCTATATTGGTCACTGATTGGTTTTTGTTTTGTTTTTGAATGTCAGAAATGTATATTTGTGAATGTTGAGATGTTATATTGGTTTCACTGGTAAAAATAAATAATTGAAATGGGTATATATTTGTTTTTTGTTAAGTTGCCTAATAATTATGCACAGTAATAGTCACCTGCACACACAGATATCCCCCTAAAATAGCTAAAACTAAAAACAAACTAAAAACTACTTTTAAAAATATTCAGCTTTGATATTAATGAGTTTTTTGGGTTCATTGAGAACATGGTTGTTGCTCAATAATAAAATTATTTCTCAAAAATACAACTTGCCTAATAATTCTGCACTCCCTGTACATTCTTTACATTCACAACATTGGGGGCAGCAAATGGTGCCCTGCCTTGGACACCAAAATGGCCAGAAACAGCCCAGAGGATTCCCATTGTATGTTTTTTTTTCTGGGCACAGACAGGAGTGTGGCTGGAGGTGGGGAAGGGATACATCTTTGGCTACAATAGGCGTGCACTGGGTTTCCCCACTGAAGCCGACACCTCCCCTTCCTGTTTCTCTGCTGTCAACAGCGAGACTTTCACAGGCGATAGCAGTGAACAAGGGCAGCCACAGACAGTGCATGGACAGTGGGACAGGTTAGGTGGCATCCAGCTGTAAATATTTTATTTCAAAACAAGCCCTTACAATAATTCCAGGTTTCCTTGAAATTGTGCCCAATTTTTGATTAAATGCAATGATTTTGAGTGGGGGAGCGGAGGTTTTTTTTTTTTGTCTAATCAAGTTGATTCAACTAACATGTTTCTGCCATGATTTCAAAGTAAAAGTAAAAGGAACTCCACTGTATAAAACTTAATGCATAAAATTGCATAATTTTGCAATATTCTATCAAAAAGTTTTTACTCAGCATTTACACCAATTGTAAAGGCTGCTGTGCATGTTTGCGCGCTCCCACGCGTGCCGGCGCACTCCCATGCCGGCTTCCCCCCCCCCCCCCCCCGGTAGCCCGGAGATCAATGAATGGGAACATTGCGATATATAGACAAAAGATGGCGCCTGACTGGTAGCCACGGCCACAGGGCTCTGGCTAAATCTATCTTTTTTCCACCTTTCCCCCCTGGATTTACGGCCATGACTGCGCGGGTGGTCTCCCTCCAGCTCCGCCACATCATCGGGAGGATGGGGGACACTCTGGCTCCCCGGACTCCGGCGACAGGGCACACTTGCTGAAGTTCGGCTCACCACGTGGTCGGCTTAGCTGTTGGCCCACGTGGTGCCGGCCCCAGCCGCTCCGTGTCGCTCCACCACTGCCACTTCGCCGCTACCATCCGGGTCTCCTCACTTGCGCTGCCTGGGCGCTCCGATGAGCAGGTCCCCGCCGGCGCTGATCTACCACTTCATCACCGCTGCCCAGGGACATCGCTCACACTGCCTGCGGGAGGGTTCCACACTGCTGCGGCTTCACCACCGGCCGCTCTGATCTCCTCTCTGCTGCCCGCTTCACCACCGCTGCCTGGGGATTCTTCGCTGCCGCTGCCTGGACCACTGCAGACACACGGTCCCTCTGCCGCTGATCCAACACTCCATCACTGTGACTGGGACACCGTGCAGCCTGGAGATGTGATCTTGGAAGACCCACGAGGCTTCCACACCGCCGCTGCCTAGGGAACCAGGACGCATCCATTAAAGGTACAGGGACTGCTCCGACACCGCTGCCACAGCTGCCTGCACACACTGCAGCCACTACACACCTGGCCACCTCACCTGCCAGCACAACATCAAAGAGCCTTCTGCTGGGAGCCATCTCTGCCCCTGCTAGGCTGCCTGGGACCCGGCCCTTTTGCTCTTTGGCCAACTAGCAGCTCCTTGTTTTGACTGCTGCCAGGACCTGCTACATGTACCCAAGGGGGTAAAGACAGGACCAGGACACTAATCAGCCAGATTACATCGGAATCCAAGGGGACTTACTTCACTTTTTTTCACATCTCTCCTATCTTTCCTCCATCTCTTTCCCTGGGTCAGACCATGGGGCATCTGATTCAAAATATCGCTACAAAAGCGTTTTGAGTGCCCAGATGGCAGCGGAGTACCTCCCTGGTCCTTCCCCTGGGTCCATCTTATATGTATCTTCCTGTCTATGCCTATGTATGCAATGTACCACTGTATATATATGTATGCATCTACTGTATGTATCTGCATGTACCTGTATGCACTGTATATACTCTGTAACTATTGCCTATCTACTGTATCCACTGTATGCACTTTTCTGTGACTGTACCATCACCGACCCTGCCTGTGCCAAAACCTATTCCGGGTACAACTCTGTTGTACTTGGCGAAATAAACATGATTCTGATTCTGATTTATCGATCTAAGTCCCCGGTAGAAAAACTGATGGCCTCTTTTCAGAGGCCGCGGTCTTTCTGAACAAAAAAAAATAAAAAGCATGCTCGCTCACAGGTTAGAATAACAAAAATCTCACTGTGGCTATCTTGTGGCCAAATAGTAAAACTACATGCACATATATTTTTATTACAAATAGATAAAATACATTACATTTAAAATTAACTGTCTACCTCCCACACCCAAAAAATACCCAAATAAAATGTTTAACTAAAAAAATAAATAAAAAAATTACAATTTAAAAAAAAACAAAACATAAATAGTTACCTAAGGGTCAGAACTTTTTTTAATATGCATGTGAAGAGGGTATACAACTAATATTTTTTGAATTATGAGCTCGTAAATAGTGATGGACGCAAAACTAAAAAAAATATGCACCTTTATTTACAAAAAAAATATTGCTGCCATAGATTGTGACAGGGACATAATTTAAATGGTGTAATAACCGGGACAAATGGGCAAATAAAATATGTCAGTTTTAATTATGGTAGCATGTAAAGCTATAATGACTGATAACTAGTGATAGTTAAAAAAGTAGTGATAAAGTTATTGGCGAATGAATGGGAGGTGAAAATTGCTCGGATGCATAAGGTGAAAAACGACTGAAGGCTGAAGTGGTTAAAGGGCATTTTATTAACCTCCCTGGCGGTCTATCAAAACCGGCAGGGGGCAGCGCAGCACTTTAAAAAATTTTTTTAAAATCATGTAGCTAGCCTAGCGCTAGCTACATGATAGTCGCTGTGCAGCGGCATCCCCCCACCCCCTCCGATCGCCTCCGGCAATCAGCGCAAACAGGAAATCCAGAACGGTATTTCCTGTTTGGCTTCCCCTGTCGCCATGGTGACGATCGTCATGGACGTCATTGACGTCGTGACATAATCGGGAGTCCTGATCCACCCCTCAGCGCTGCCTGGCGCTGATAGGCCAGGCTGCGCAAGGGGTCTGGGGGGGGGGGCATGGCGGGTAGCGGCGAATCAAGTGGAGCGGCAGTGATCGTGAAGTACACGCAGCTAGCAAAGTGCTAGCTGCGTGTACAAAAAAAATTGTGCAAATCGGCCCAGCAGGGCCTGAGAAATCCTCCTGTGCGGCATAGCCCGTGCTCAGCACGGGCTTACCGCCAGGGAGGTTAACAAGTTGGAAAAATATCACCTAAGAGAAAAGTCAGGAGAAAAAGTTAATTGCACATGCCTTTTCTATTGAGTTTTCTCCTAGGTGATATTTTCACACCTTGGCCCATATGCAATTCATTTTTTCTCCTGAGTTTTCTCCTAAGTGATATTTTCACAACTTGTCATAAAATGCATTTTAACCATTTAAGCCGTGTGGACATGAGCTTCACGTCCGCAGCAGCAGCAGCTAGAGCCGCAGGGATGCACTAGTCATGTCCCTGCAGTTTGGGTGGTCTGCAGGCGATCGTGTGGACTGCTGCTAGCAGGAGGGATTGGCTGCAGGGGACAAAAGTCCCTGTGCCAATCCGAACATGTCCGCCGAGAATAAACACTGTTTCTGTTCAAAAACAGTGTTTATTCTTACATAGAGCCGCTGCGCTATCTCCTGCCACTGATTTCCGCTGGTTTCTGCTGCCCGATCGGTAAATTTATGAGTGGAAACAATGTTTCCATTCATAATCTCCCCGCCGCCACTTTTATCGGAGGCTTCCGATGGAAGCCTACGTCACTTCCCTAGTTACAATGTAACAATACATTGTATCCTATGTAGCGTAATTATACGCTACATACAATTTTGCTCAGCGGGGACATCTTGTGGCCAAATAGTAAAATACACCTACTGACTATAGGGAAAAAAATAATATCTATGTCAAGAGGGCATGTTATTATTAAATAATGGGCTCAAAATTAGTGATGGATGTAAAACTGAAAAAATGCACCTTTATTTCCAAATAAAATATTGTCACCATACATTATACTAGGGATATAATTTTAACGTTGCAATAAGCGGGACAAATGGGCAAATAAAATGTGTGGATTTTAATTATGGTAGCATGTATTATTTTAAAACTATAATGGCTGAAAATTGAGAAATATTGATTTTTTCCCCATTTTTTGTGCTATTCCTGTCAAAATGCAACTAGAATAAAATAATTGTTAGCACAATGTACCACCCAAAGAAAGCATATCTGGTGGCGGAAAAAAACAAGGTATAGATCATTTACTTGTGATAAGTAGTGATAAAGTTACTGGAGAATGAAAGGGAGGAGCGCTGAAAGGGAAAAATTCCTCTTGTCCATAAGGTGAAAAATACCTGCGGGCTGAAATGGTTAAGCCACCAGCAAGCAAGAAAACACTCAAAATAAATTTGATAGTACTTTTTTTTTAACAATTTTTGGATACTTTCTTGGGAAATTTTTGGACTGGACGTCTCAACCAACACCCAAACACATGCATGTATATATTAATTATCCAATATATTTCATGACTCAGAGTAGTCTGGCTATCAATTAGTACAGTAAAAAAGGAAAGCAGAACCTATCTGCAAACCAAAGTACTCAATGAGTCATGTAGTTAATCAAAGGGTAAAAAATATTTTTATTATTAAAAAAACACATCATATCACAAATATAAATATCCATACATATATGGGCATATAAATTGGATTAGTAACGGTCTGAAAGCCAACGCAGCTCGAATGCCTGTAAATAAGAAAGTAGCCTCTATGATAGCAATAGCAATCTGTACATTTTTTCCAGAATATAAGGACTGTTGGTGTATAGCTGTAATGAACGATTTTTTCAATAAAAGGGTAAATTCATAACCCTAAGTTGTTTAAATTAATCGACTCAGGTGCAGACCAGAATGTCCTGCTGCCAGTGTAAACCAGAGATCAATCATAATGAACAGTTCACAGATGTCCAATCGCAACATCCAAGTATAGGTTTGTCAAGAGGTATGCTCAATAGAAATGACCATAGATGATTCAAGCTGACCAACTCAGGTGCAAATCAAAGCGTCCTGCTGCCAGTATAAGCCAGAGTTCTATTGTAGCAAGCTGATCACAGATATTCAATCGCAATATCCAAGTGCAAACTTATCAACACATGTGCTCAGTAGATGAGGTTAGAAAAGCCATCAAGCAATGCATCAGCAATCCATGTGCCTGTCCTGTGGCAAGACATATAGGAGTTTGTTTGCAATCCAGCAAGATAGAAAACTGTGTTATAGCTACCAGTCCTTGGGATTGTCTGGGTTCAGAGGCAGGCATGCTTTCATAGGCGGAAGATGGCAGAAATCCGTGCATAAAGAGGCATGTAAAGAGGCATCAGGCTATGCATCAGGCTGTGAGCTGGAGCTGCTGAAGGCTGCAAGTCGACCGGTTTCGCCGGTAATCCGGCTCCTCAGGACTCTCAGACCGTGAGAGTAGATGCCCGTATGGTTGCTGGCGTTCCCCACGCCATATAAGGCGTTTCACCCGGAAGTGCGTCAGCCGCGTCCACGTAGGGGCGCGGCCTGTTGCGTTCCAGGCGCCCGTGCTAAGCGTAGAATCCCCCGCGCGGCGCATGCCCAATGCGTCTCACAGGAGTCAGGCTTGAGCGTGCGCAGACAGAAGGCGGCGGGCAATCCATGCGGGCGTATAATACGCCATCAAATGGTGCCCCCCCCCGTCTGCGCACCAGTGTCAATATCCCCACAGAGGTGGGAACGAGGCATGCGCAGAAGCATGGCAGGTCAAAAAGGGGGGGGGGGGGGAAAGGAAGTGAAAAGAGAAAAAAGAAAAGAAGAAAGAAAGAAAGAATAACAAATTCTTTCTTTCTTCTTTTCTTCTTGTTATTCTTTCTTTCTTCTTTTCTTTTTTCTCTTTTCACTTCCTTCCCCCCCCCCCCTTTTTGGCCTGCCATGCTTCTGCGCATGCCTCGTTCCCACCTCTGTGGGGATATTGACACTGGTGCGCAGATGGGGGGGCACCATTTGATGGCGTATTATACGCCCGCATGGATTGCCCGCCGCCTTCTGTCTGCGCACGCTCGAGCCTGACTCCTGTGAGACGCATTGGGCATGCGCCGCGCGGGGGATTCTACGCTTAGCACGGGCGCCTGGAACGCAACAGGCCGCGCCCCTACGTGGACGCGGCTGACGCACTTCAGGGTGAAACGCCTTATATGGCGTGGGGAACGCCAGCAACCATACGGGCATCTTCTCTCACGGTCTGAGAGTCCTGAGGAGCCGGATTACCGGCAAAACCGGTCGACTTGCAGCCTTCAGCAGCTCCAGCTCACAGCCTGATGCATAGCCTGATGCCTCTTTACATGCCTCTTTATGCACGGATTTCCGCCATCTTCCGCCTATGGAAGCATGCCTGCCTCTGAACCCAGACAATCCCAAGGACTGGTAGCTATAACACAGTTTTCTATCTTGCTGGATTGCAAACAAACTCCTATATGTCTTGCCACAGGACAGGCACATGGATTGCTGATGCATTGCTTGATGGCTTTTCTAACCTCATCTACTGAGCACATGTTTTGATAAGTTTGCACTTGGATATTGCGATTGAATATCTGTGATCAGCTTGCTACAATAGAACTCTGGCTTATACTGGCAGCAGGACGCTTTGATTTGCACCTGAGTTGGTCAGCTTGAATCATCTATGGTCATTTCTATTGAGCATACCTCTTGACAAACCTATACTTGGATGTTGCGATTGGACATCTGTGAACTGTTCATTATGATTGATCTCTGGTTTACACTGGCAGCAGGACATTCTGGTCTGCACCTGAGTCGATTAATTTGAACAACTTAGGGTTATGAATTTACCCTTTTATTGAAAAAATCGTTCATTACAGCTATACACCAACAGTCCTTATATTCTGGATGAAATGTACAGATTGCTATTGCTATCATAGAGGCTACTTTCTTATTTACAGGCATTCGAGCTGCGTTGGCTTTCAGACCGTTACTAATCCAATTTATATGCCCATATATGTATGGATATTTATATTTGTGATATGATGTGTTTTTTTAATAATAAAAATATTTTTTACCCTTTGATTAACTACATGACTCATTGAGTACTTTGGTTTGCAGATGGGTTCTGCTTTCCTTTTTTACTGTACTTTCTTGGGATACTTTCTTACAAATTTGTAAAATGATGAAAAGTTACTTTAAAGAGAAGATGAAAAGTATCTCCTAGGAGAGAACAAAGGTGTAAAAGTTTATTGGATTTGGGCCCTTAGCCCATATGCAATTAACTTTATCTCCTAAATTTTTTCCTATTTGTTATTTTTAATCTTGTCAATAAAATGTGTTTTATGCTACCAGAAAGCTACAAGAAAGTACTAAAATATAATTTTGGTAATACTTTTTCAACTACTACTTTTCCAGTTCGAAAGTGCTGAAAGTTATTTAAAATAGAAGATGAAAAATTATCTCCTAGGAGAAAACTCTGGTGAAAGAGTAGATTGCATATGGGCCCTTGTCAATAAACTGCCTTGTAAACCAACAGCAAGCAAGAACATACTCAAAATAATTTTGAAAGTACAGTTTCGCCTACTTTCTGGTACTTTTTGCATTGCAAAGTGCTGAAAAGTTATTTTAAAAAGGAGTTTACATGTATCTCCTAATAGAAAACGCATATGGGCCAATGCCATTAATATATGGGACATATGCAATTAACTTTTTTTCCTGAGCTTTCTCCCAGGAGATATTTTTTCATCTTCTTTTAAAATAAGTTTTCAACACTTTGCAATTGAAAAAGTACTAAAAAGTAGGTTAAAAGGTACTATTGAAATTATTTTGATTGTTTTCTTGCTTGCTGGAGTTTAAAATGTGAAAAGGTGGAAAAACCGCTATGTAATTTCACCAGATTGATAGAATCAATCCAAAAAATGGATCAATTCCATTAATCTGATCAAATTGGATAGCAGTTTGCCTTCCATTTGTGGTCCTAAATTATAGTTTTTGATTGATACTGTGATAAAAATCGGATGATATATCGTGCCGAGAATTCTATCATTAATGGACACCTTAAAGAGACACTGAAGCGAAAAAAAAAATTATGATATTATGATTTGTATGTGTAGTACAGCTAAGAAATAAAACATTAAGATCAGATTTATCAGTCTAATTGTTTCCAGTACAGGAAGAGTTAAGAAACTCCAGTTGTTATCTCTATGCAAAAAAGCCATTAATCTCTACGACTTTCAAAGTCGTGGAGAGGGCTGTCTTCTGACTTTTATTATCTCAACTGTAAGTGAACAGTTTTCTTTTTATCTGCCAGAGGAGAAGTCATTAGTTCACAGACTGCTCTGAAAGAATCATTTTGAATGCTGAGTGTTGTGTAATCTGCACATATTATAGAATGATGCAATGTTAGAAAAAACACTATATACCTGAAAATAAAAATATGAGAATATTTTCTTTGCTGCTAATCTTCTAGTAATTATTCATAGTACACAACCAATTCATTATATCATATATTTTTTTTCGCTTCAGTGTCTCTTTAAGGATAGGATTATGGAACATAAGAAATGGGGGAGGTTAGAGATTCTGGCCCATATGCAATTAACTTTTTTACCTGAATTACCACCTAGGAGAAAATTTTCATCTTCTGTTTAACCACTTCAGCCTACAGCTTCGAAAATCTTATGCATCCGAGCAATGTTCACCTCCCATTCATTCGCTAATAACTTTATCGCTACTTATCAAAATTAATTGATCTAAATCTCGTTTTTTCCGCCACTAATTAGGCTTTCTTTAGGTAGTACATTTTGCTAAGAGCCACTTTACTGTAAATACATTTTAACAGGAAGATTAAGATAGAAATGGAAAAAAATCATTATTTCTCAGTTTTTGGCCATTATAGTTTAAAATTAATACATGCTACAGTAATTAAAACCCATGCATTTTATGTGCCCATTTGTCCTGCTTATTACACCATTTAAATTACGTCCCTATCACAATTTATGGCGCCGATATTTTATTTAGAAATAAAGGTGCATTTTTTCAATTTGCGTCCATCACTATTTACAAGCTTATAATTTTAAAAAATTTAATAAGATACTCTCTTGACATGTATATTTAAAAAGTTCAGACCCTTAGGTAACTATTTATGTAGTTTTTTTTTTTTTAATTGTAATTTTTTTATTTTTTTTTAATACAAAAATGTATTTGGGTAATTTTAGTTTGGGAGGTAAATAGCCAATTTTAGATGTAATATAATGTATTTTTTTATTCAATACAGGTATGTGGGTGCAGTTTACTATTTGGCCACAAGATGGCCACATTCAAAAAATTCCTGGATGCGAACGATGTCGCATCTAGGAACTAAAATGAAGAGAAGAAGTTTCCTGGGGGCAGAAATACCACGCTCTCTGATGAGAAAGCGTCGGTATTTCTGCCGGGGACTTAGATCGGTGAATGGGAATTATATTCCCATTCACTGATCGGGGGGGCAGCGGGAGGCAGCGGGAGTGCGCGCGGGCGCGCGCCCGATCGCGCGCACCACACGGCTGCAGCACCACTGCCTATCTGGACGGATATATGCGTCCAGATATGGCGAAGTGGTTTAAAATAACTGTTCAGCATTTTGCAATTGAAAAAGTAGCCAAAAGTTGATGAAAAAGTACTATCAATTTTATTTTGACTATTTTCTTGCTGGTGGCTTGAAAGGCATTTTATGACAAGTTGTGAAAATATCACCTAGGAGAAAACTCAGGTGAAAAAGTTAATTGCATATGGGCCTCTGTGTAATATGTTGGCCCTTTATAAATACAATAAATAAATAAAAATAAATAAATGAAAATACATCAGGAAGGATATTAGGGTTTAGTATTTACGAAAAAAAAGGTGGTAAGGGGAGATTAAAGGCAAGGCATTTTAGTCATTTAGGGTGAGGCTATTAATTTAAGAATATGTATATGGGAAAAGGGATACAATTAAATATCAGGCTACAGTTGTTAATCTAAAAGATTATGGTGATTAAATTGACTGTGGACAGTCTGTGACATCGCTATGGACTCTGTAAACTGCTGCAAAAGATGTCAGTGCTATTTAAATACATAATAATAATATGGAAGGACATTACATTATGACTATGGTAGGATTAGATTGTGAGTTCTTTTGAGGACGGTCAGTGATGTGACTATGGACTCTGTAAAGTACTGCAAAAGTTGTCAGTGCTATATAAATACATAATAATATGGTAGGACATTAGACTATGACTATGGTAGGATTAGATTGTGAGCTCCTCTGAAGACATTCAATGTCCTACCATAATCAAATTGTAATGAACTGTAAAAAGTGCACTCTTGCATATAAAGCAGCTGCAGTGATAAAGGATAGGATCAATGTCCTGAAAACAATTGGGTGAACCACTGTGCTGAGAAGACCAAACCTACAATAAAGGAACCAACCTAGAACCAACCTAGATTGACCCATGTTTGAATAGCTGTGTGAGCCTGTGAGGGTATGAAAAGGAAATGATTGTGGGGGGTGAGAACTTACTGAAACTAACCAGCTGGCTACCCACTTCACAAGCAGCTTAGGACCAGGCAGCATACTGCAAGTGAGCAAAATGTCTTTATACTCTTCACATGCTTCTCCCTGCTTGATCCCGACATCAGTGCCTTCTCCACTGTGTTGACATCATCCTCCTCTTCGGCTAAAATCTCCCGCTCTGCTCAGCTCCTCCCCTCAGTGTCAGAGTGGAGAGAGGAGGAGGAGGGGAGAAGCACTCTGTGTAGTGCATGCAGCTGCAGGAAAGACTGTAGGGGACAGCATGGCCAGAGCAGACAGTTGATTACCAGACAGCAGTTGATAAGGAATAATTTTAACAGTACTTTTTCACCTTCTTTTTCAATTGCAATGTGCTGAAAAGTTAATTAAATAGAAGATGAAAAATTGTCTTCTAGGAGAAAACTTTGGAGAAAAAATGAATTGGATCAGGCCTCTAGTGTATACCTAACTTGAGAAGGAAGTTGTGCAGCAATTGGTTTATAACTGTAACAAGAAAAAGAAAAAAAAGGGAATGGCAGATTAGTGTGTATTGTCCTTTAACTTTCCTTGGCAGTAGTACAAGGTACAGTGGTGAAACCTCATGTCAGTAACATTGTTTAGTCACATAACTGCCAGTGAGTGATACCCTTTGAGAAGACAAGACATCCTAGTGGCCTGCAAGATATTGTTAGAATTTAAGTATTATATGACTGAATTTGTAGGCCTCAGTTACTTTAATTGAGGTTAGTTAAAAGACTTTACTTGCAGAGTATGCCTTTAAAGTAGATTTCTAGAAGCACTGAAGAACAGTGTGATACGGGAACACCCAAGGCTATATCAGAGATATCCAGTGCAGAGGCCAGACCAGCTGGCGACGAACAACATAAACATGAGCCATTGTTATGAAAAGATTCTCACAAGAACATTAAACAAATGGCCTCCTCAGAACAGGATGACAGTTCCTGGAACATGGAGTTGTCCAGACCATGCGCAGTAAAGACTGTGCTTGTCACAGGGTCTTAGCCAATAGCAGGCGATGAGTTATTGATATGTCTCTGCTCAGATGATGTCACATTTAACTCTTTAGTGGTCAATATTAAAGCAGCTGACGGGCTCCAGAGAGACACTTTTGACAACTGCTGCTTCTTCTGATGTCTGGCTGATGACTTCCACCCTTTACTTTTATTTGTAATGTATTGTCATATTATCTAACTGTATGCTGTATATAGGACTACAGGCTACGTAGTATAGATGGAACATAAGAGGAAACCTGGTTGCCATGCAATGGAACCAAGAGCTGTAACGCAAAGAGGACTTACTACAGAACAATTGCTTCACTGTGTAGGGCTAAGCATCTGTATATCTTTACTGAATAAACTCCTTGAAACTGTGATGACACCTAAGAAGTTCTATCTCCTATGCTGTTGCTGTGATGAGAGTCGAGTTATCACACTTCCTATGAAATGGTGCCGAACGAAGGTGTAGTGTTGTTGCCAATAGCAACCAACGTATAGACTCTTACAGATATAACATATACCCTTGATGGTAACCTCTTATGCCCCTCTATCTAGGTAAGTACTAATTTGGGGCCCTTTTTTCTCTACAGGTACCCAATTAAAGGGAAACTGTAACAAAAAAAAATTGCTCCTAGGGGGGTACTTACCTTGGGAGGGCGAAGCCTCTGGATCCTAAAAAGGCTTCCCTCGTAATCCTTAGCAGCCCTGTTCCAGTGGTGGGACCCGAAAGTCTGCATGTTGAAGCATATCAGAGCCTGACACATGTGCACTAGCTCCATCCAATTCAGCTTTTTCCACCAGTAGCCGGGCCTGAACGTGACCTTTTTTGCCTGTATTTTTTAGGTTCTAAAAGCAGAAAATAATTGAACCTTTTTAGCCTCAAAAATCCAGAAAGAATCATACTGCCAAGGAGGTTAAAGCACAATCAATAGGTTACAACAGAGGACAGGAGCTGAAACTTCCAAAGAGTGAACAGCTCCGGGCACCAGAAATGTTGCAAAACCACCTCTTTATTTCATCCCCACCCGACAAGACATACAGCAGGGCTAGTCTGACAGCTGTTTCGCAAGCGTGATGCTCGCTTCCTCAGAGGAAGCGAGCATCACGCTTGCGAAACAGCTGTCAGACTAGCCCTGCTGTATGTCTTGTCGGGTGGGGATGAAATAAAGAGGTGGTTTTGCAACATTTCTGGTGCCCGGAGCTGTTCACTCTTTGGAAGTTTCAACTATTGCTGTTTTTCTGGAGGCACAGTAAGTGTACCACACAACCCTGCCTAGGCTGCCAGCTGCATCCGGTGCCGATCTTTCAACCTCTTCAACCCTTGAGAGGACAGGAGCTGCCTGTGTCCACAGCTATTTGGCATGAAACCACGCCCCCTCAGGACACCAAGGCACCCTGCCATTATACTGTTCTACCTCATTATTCTGAATGTCGTTTTTAATCCAAATTATTTTTATTATATTTTTATTATATATACACATGGTAGCCCATTAACCATTTATGTTGAATATGAGGGCATTTTATTAACTTTACTGATTAATATAAATTATTTAAATCATAAATCATTACTAACATCACTGCCTATTACCTCCCTTTATCCTGATCTGTCCTCTTCCCTCCTATGGGCAGTCATGGTGGGGTGTGCTACTGTATGCACTCCGCTTATCCTTGCTCCTATGCCTGGTTGCCCTTATTCCTCTTATGGATTCAAGACACAGGAAAGGACATTTAATCAAGTTGAATTAACGTTCAATTAATCGTATATTGAATTTTATTAACATTTAATTAAACATATAATGCACTTTTCTGCTGGCGGATTCAAAAAGCCAGAGCTGCAGCCACTAGGGTGCACTCGATAGACAGTAGCAGTGTTAGGGAGTCTTGCCCAAGGATCTTTACTGAATAGATGCAGGCTTACTGAAAAGGAACAGTCGAAATTCGAACCCAGGTCTCCTGTGTCAGAGGCAAAGCCCTCAACCAGAACACTATCCAGCCACTGCTGAGTCAATAAAGTTTATATAAATATGACAACCTACAGAATATGTCATACTATTAATAGACTCTGAGGAAGCAAGGTCAGTACCTTGCGAAATTCTGTAGTACTTTATTGTCCAACTATGAAAAATACTTTTTCATCACTGCTTCCTACGGAGCAGAAATCCTTATTTATTTTTCTTGAGCACAGAGCACACAACCAATGCCTTCACCAGATTTGAAAATGATGACTGCTATAATTAATCACTAAAGGTATTTTTTCTATTGACCTGCAAAAAATATTTAGCTGCAGGAGTGAAGTCGAACCATTTTTTTGTTATTTTTCTCTACAAAACTGTCAGTCTCAGATTGAACTGGAAAATGGTATAACTTGATAAATTGGTGGCAATTTAGGTAAAACACATTCCATTTGTATATAAAAGATATTTCGGAAGAAAGATCAGGCAGCTAATGCAACAAGCATTTCCATTTTCCTCTAAAGTATATTTTTCTCTTTTAAGTTGCTAAGCAATACACTATATTTTCACCTAGTTGCCATGGTTACTAATGAACACACTGAAGAACACAATGCAGGATAAAGTGTGTAATAATTTAGCTTTTCCAGCCCTCCAGTATTTTACACTAATATGTATTTTCGCTTCTGAGAAAAGCAGACAGTAATTCAGAATCATCTCAATTAAAGCAACCTTTGTCACAGTATAATTAAAATATGGATAATTTAAAGTTACAACTTAACCACATTGTAAATCAAAAAGATATTAATAATAGTTATTAATCTGTGTGTTTATAGATCATTATGGAAATTGTCTAGTATTTTTTTTTCAAAGGTTTACATTATACAAAACAAAGCAGTGGAAAAGTATTTGCATTTTATCTATTTTAGAAATAGGGGGAAACTCCATAATTCTGAGAAATAGCGATAGTCACTTTCAATACTAAGAATTCTTGCTTGCATGCAAATTTTAAAGCCAACCTGAAGCGAAAATAAACTTATTATATAATGAATTCTATGTGTAATACAGATAAGAAATAGAACAGTAGTAGCAAAGAAAATAATGTCATATTGTTTTCCAGTACAGGTAGAGTTAAAAAAAGTAATCTATACAAAAGGGCTTCTCTGAGCTATTCAACCCAAATGGGCCAAATACAGTCCTGTTTTCTGAAGCACTTAAACAGCCAAGAAACAGTGAGAGACAGTTTGATATAAGGTTTTACTGTGCAGAAGTTCAAAGGATCATTATCCCTGCTTTGTTGTATAGCTTAAAGATAAACTCCAACCAAGAATTGAACTTTATCCCAATCAGTAGCTGATAGCCCCTTTTAAATGAGAAATCTATTCCTTTTCACAAACGGATCATCAGGGGGCGCTGTATGGCTGATATTGTGGTGAAACCCCTCCCACAGGAGACTGTGAGGACCATGGTAATCCTGGCAGTTTCCTGTCTGTGAACCTTGTTGCATTGTGGGAAATAGCTGTTTACAGCTAGTTCCAACTGCCAAAAATGCAAGCAGCAGCTACATCACCTTCCCACAGTAAGAATGTCACCATGTGATAAATGTCAGAATGTAAATCAGGGATTTAAATTTTTTTTACAATGGGCAAACACTGACTAAATCATTTATACATAATTATTGTAAAAATGAAGCACTTTTTTATTACATTATTTTCACTGGAGTTCCTCTTTAAAAGACAGTGTGGTTACTGTGACAGTATGATGCAATGTTCTAAAAAAATCTATATAACTGAAAATAAAAATATGAGACTCTTTTCTTTGCTATTAATGTTCTATTCGTTATCCGTATTACACATGCAATTTATTACATGATAAGTCGTTTTTTTCCCCTTCAGGTTTGCTTAAGTAGCTTGGAATTAGGCCAATAAAAATCAACAGCAAGTGTGCTATTTTCATTTTACTGACTAGTCAGGAGCAGGGATGGTCAATGAGATGCAAATATTTCTAGGTCAATGTAAATGTTATGCTAATTTGATCAAATGTAAGCAGCTTGGAAATGGATCAATCAAATGCAGCAGCTGCATCAAATTATCATAAACTTTCTGTAAACCTGGATTTATTGGCATCTCATTAACCATTTCTAGTTAGAAGCAGGAGGAGGGCCTGACGCCGACAGGGCTGGCGCTACCATAGAGGCAAAGGGGACAATTGCCCCAGGGCCCCAAAGCCTGTAGGGGCCCCAAGGTGTCTATCCCCAACTTAACTATTGCTCCCAAGGGCCCCTACACAGTCTTCGGCAGAGCCAGGGGGTGTCAGCCCTGGTCTCAGGGGCCCTATTAGGAAATATGGCTGCAACAAACAGTCTCTACTGATGCTTTTTGATTGGGGTATCTATTTGGGAGCCTCAAGGTTAATTTTGTCCAGGGGCCCCATTGTTACTAGAACCGACCCTGGATGCCGACACTCCCTGGAAAGTACAGGTAGGAGCTAATTTTGTTTTGTTGGTGCTGCAAGAGTTGAGGTGGTGAGTTTAAAGGTCATGTGGACAAATTGTTTCTTCTATATAGCGCACACGATGTCAGTATCCTTTTGTAACGGACTGAGTCTGGTGGACCACTATTACAATGGTCAGAGATAGCCTGTGGGGTATTCAATGGGCTCCCCTCGCCACTCGACACCTTAGCCACCCCTTTTTTCTTCATCAATCAATCTATTTAAAGAGAAACTATTACCAAAAATATGCCCCCCCAAAAACACATATGTAAGTAGATAAATACTTGCTCTACTTACATAACAGAGGTATTGTAGTTTCCAGGTTTTGGTTTCAGTGCAGTAAATCTGGAGAGTTCTGTAGATGGCAGGGGCCATCTTGTGTTCTCCCTCTGGATTCCCCGCACGGATTATGTGCACGGTGGGGAGGAAAAAATGCAGCAGGCACAGACTCACCTAATATTGGATCCAAGCGCTGCTGTTCCCATCTATTCTCTGCACTACCACCGGAGGCAGTGCAGAGAGAATAGACTGGAACTGCAGAGCTTGGAACCAATATTAGGTGAGTCTGTGTGTGCCACTTTTATCCTTCCCCAATCTGCAGCACGGGGAAGAGGGGGAATGCGGCAGCAGATGATCGGAAACAGGGGCACATGACACTGGTGGAGGGGGGCCGAGGCCAGTGACAGGAGAAAGCCTCTGGGCCCCCCTCCCTGCGCCCTAGCTGCTTCTGCGACCACACAGATAAGGGGAGAACATGCAGCCAATTAGAGAGAAGAGAGGTGAGTGACAAAGGCTTCAGCCAATCAGGCTGATACAGCATACATGTCACTTCTCTTTTGCGTCCTGCGTACGCTGTTAGAGCCTGGGGGCATGGGGAAAGAAAAGCTCATGTGGATAAAAAGTAAGATTGGTTTCAAACTTTTGAATTGCCTGGTTAGCATCCTTTTTTATTAATTTAATAGCCTGCAGTAGAGAATTAATTTAGTATTTTATGCCTAACAGTTAATCTTTAAACCTAGCAACAAGCATCGAGTTTTGACAGCAAGCTTTCCCCCCGCATGGTCTCCCGGTATGTGCACCGAAGTACACTGCCTCGCCGCTCTCTCCTGTTACCGTCGTGCACAGGGTGATTTGTTGATATTAGAGTTTAAAGGTTAGTAAAAAGCAGCCACTAAGGACGGCCTTAGGCGAGAAGCTTGTGCGAGTATGTGGACACCGATACGTTGGTCAGAAATCCCTCAAGCCAGATATCTCGCCCGAACGCAGTCCAACTCCATGGTTTTCTCCCTCATATCGCCCCCCTCCATTGTGTGCTGCACATCATCTGTCCGCTACCTTCGACAGTGACAGGATGAGTTTCTATCCTGCAGGCTAATGATCTTTCTGCACAGTCTCAGCACTACATTGTTGTCCAAGGGATTTTGTCCAAAGACCTGCAGGACAACAGAAATCTCAAGTGTATATGCAGCTTAAAGAACACCTGACGAGAGGGATATGGAGGCTGCAATACTCATTTCCTTTTAAACAATACCAGTTGCCTGGCAGTCCTGCTGACCTTTCATGCTTCAGTAGTGTCTGAAACACCCACCTGAAGCAAGCATGCAGCAAATGCAGTTAAATGGAGTCAAACATCTGATCTGCATGCTTGTTCAGGGTCTATAGCGAAGTACGTTTGAGGCAGAGGATTAGCAGGACAGGCTATGTGCATTGTTTAAAATGAAATAAATATGGCAGCCTCCATATACCTCTCTATTCAGTTGTCCTTTAAGTACCTATCAGATCTTCCTCTGTTGGTGGGGATACTGCACTGCTAACAGAATACCAGGTTGCAACTCTTAATCCCTGCTCCTACATGGGAAGCCAAGTGATAAGGATCAGTGTAGCAGAATTAGCTTATTAAGCCTAATCTACTCGGTAAAATTTACCGTCATAACGGCGGATCTATTCGATAATTTCCGACCGGTCCAATCAGATTTCGACTGTTTTTTGCGATAAATTTAGGGTACTTAATGCAAAATCGATAGCAAAATTGATTGGGAACAATTTAACGTCTACACACGATGCAATTTCTCATCAGATCACCGGTCGATCTGATGGAAAAATGTACCGTGTATATGAGGCTTTAAAGTCAAGATTAGAATGAGCAGGACTTAGTAACAGGTGGTCAGATAGTTTGAGCGAGGCATCAAGGCAGAAGATATATTGTAGCAGGAAGTCTGGCAGGGGTGAAGAACTGGACATGGGTCACTAATGCATTGAAGCAGGCAAAAGGAAAAATCAGCAAGAAGTCGACCATTATCTTGCAGGTATGCTTTCTCTTGTGGACATCCATTCATGTGTAAAGGCACCCATACATGCTACAATTTTTCATTTTTTTCCAATTAGATTATTTACTTTTAGTTCGATTATTCTGATCCAATATAAAGATTTTTTCCAACATGTCCAATCAGATTTTTATTGAAAAAAAAGAGATAATCGCTTTTTCTTGAGCGAAAAAAAAAAAGGATTTGTTTCAACTTTCATTCGATTCGATCATTTTGGTAAAAAAAAAAAAAAACACAGGCAAATCAAACATTTTTATTGTATTGTGTATGGGTACCATAAGAGTGCACAGACTTAAAGCGGTTTTAAACTCTGACAAAATATTCATTAAAAATGTGTTTTCCTACTTATTATAACCCATACAATTATCGGATTTGTTTTTGTGCACAAGTATTATTATTCATTTAGATATTATAAGTTCCCAAAGTTCAGTTTATTTACTTTGAAAGGTGCTGATGCATTTTATTCATAACTGTTGTATTTCTATTGTAAATACACCCAGTAATAATTTCTGAGCAGTGTTTCAGTTCAGGACTCATTAGCAGACGTTTCTGCACAGTCAAAGAATGTTTACTTAATTGTAACAAGTGAAGAATGTAAACACAAGATAAGGTTATCACCAGTTCGGATGCTGCTGCCCCTGCAGGAGAAAAAGTCAGTCCTGTGATTTAAAGGGAACCTAAACTGAGAAGGCTATACATTTTTCCTTTTAAAATAATACTAGTTGCCTGACTCTCCTGCTGATCCAGTGTCTCTAATACTTTCAGCCACAGCCCCTGAACTAGCATGCAGATCAGGTGCTCTGACTGAAGTCAGACTGGATTAGCTTGCTTGTTTCAGGTCTGTGATTCAGCTCCTACTGCAGCTAAAGAGATCAGTCGGACTCCCAGGCAACTGGTATTGTTTAAAAGGAAACATCCATATCCCTCTCAGTTAAGGTTCCCTTTAACCCTTTGAGTGCTGTTTTACTTAAAAAAATAAATAATACAAATAATAATATTTTAGAGCAAAGAAGAAATGCTGGGTTTCATTCCACTTTAAGAGCAACTGCAGCTGTTAGGGACCACCCGCAGAGTTGCTTTCTAGCCCTCTGACATCATGCTAGAGATCTATAAGGCCAGGGTCACACTAGGCAGAATCACATGCATTTTATCCATAGCACATAGTGGAAACCACATGTGATTCTGCTAAGTGTGACCCTAGCCTAAAGGTTAGACACTAGCAATTAACAAAAAAGGAAACAAAATTATTTTCGATGTAGTGAGAATGAAGTCTTAGGCCTGGTGCACACCAAAAACCGCTAGCAGATCCGCAAATGCTAGCAGATTTTGAAACGCTTTTTCTTTTTTTTCTGTAGCGTTTCACCTAGCATTTTGCGGTTTTGTGTAGCGGTTTTGGTGTAGTAGATTTCATGTATTGTTACAGTAAAGCTGTTACTGAACAGCTACTGTAACAAAAAACGCCTGGCAAACCGCTCTGAAGTGCCGTTTTTCAGAGCGGTTTGCGTTTTTCCTATACTTAACATTGAGGCAGAAACGCATCCGCAATCCAAAATCTGCTGCGACCCGGGAGTATGCGTTTCTGCAAAACGCCTCCCACTCTGGTGTGCACCAGCCCATTGAAATAAATTACCCAAGCGGATCCGCACCCGCAAGCGGATCGCAAACCGCAGCAGAACCGCTCTGGTGTGCACTAGGCCTTACAGTAGAGATGGCTGGCGCAATGTTCCAGCATATGGATCTCTGGAATGCAGGCAGGCATACTACACTACTATTCCTTCCTGTCACTTTTCAACTTCAAAGTAGGGGCTGTTTTATGTATATTTAGAAGTACACCTTTTGGGTTAAGGTTTTGGTCTTCTTGATTTGAGACCAAGAACACTTTTGTTTTTGTCACATAGCAGGCAAGGCCTAGCCCTCCTTATAGAAATTGACATTCTTGTCAAGGGCCACCTTTTTGGCCCTGCCAAAGACCATCTTGTAGGGTTACATGTATAAAGGGCGCTGGGGAAACCTGGGCGCCCAGAAAACTAGTTAGTACAATATTGGTAAATTTACCCATTTGTTACTATTACAGTCAAAAGGACGATAGTAAAATATCTATTTTTTTTTTAAACAATTTTTATTGATTTTTTAAACAGACAACAAAAAAACAATACAGGTTCCGTTCCCCAAGGTGGTCTAGTCCCCCTCCCCCCCAGTGATACATCCGGAGAAAGTAGGACATATACATTGCTATTAATATATGTTATACGTCAGAGACATAAATATATCATACTTCGATTTTAAACACTTTCAGCCACTTTGACCATATCTTATAGAATTTCTTACATGAACCTCTGTTGTCATAAACACTCTTATAAGTAGGCAGATCAGCATTAACATGTGCTTTGACTTCTGCGCAAGTTGGTGGGGAAGAGTTCTTCCATTTTAAAGCTATCGCCCTTCTGGCGTACATTAATAGGAGTCTTGTTAGATAGAGTTTGTTCTCTACAAGAGGGATAACACCAAAGACGTTTAAGAGCATGGCCATAGAAGTATGGGGGATCCTGATATCTATTACCATAGTCAGCATCTCGTGAATATCCCTCCAAAAGGGCTTAATATGTGGGCAGTCCCAGAACATATGGAAGAAGCAAGCATTGGGGGCCCCACATCTCCAGCACAGATCGTTCTCCATCCTACCCATCTTCAACAGCCAATGCGGTGTAAGATAAGTTCGGTATAGGTATCTGAGGGAAGTTAGTCTGTGCTTAGCAGCAATTGGGGTGGAGACGAAATGAGCAAGAGTGTCAACCCATTCTTTATCCGTCAGTTCCAGTATGTCCACCTGCCACCTGAGAAGAAGATGGTTGGTTAAACTAGCATCTTTATCAATAAGGGTTGCGTATACCTGGGATGTAATCCCTGTCAGGCCCGAGTGAGCTAGAAGAAGCTCCAAGGGGTGGGATCACACCGTCAGGGAGTCACTTGGGAATTGAGAGTTAAATGCATGACGAAGCTGCAGATATCTGAAGTACATGGAGTTGGGCAGGGAAAAGAGGGCTTTGAGATCATTGAATTGCAGGAGGGCATTATCTATGGTGATGTCTCTTAACTTAAAGGGAACCTTAACTGAACGGGGGGTAAAGAGTTTCACTTACCTGGGGCTATTACCAGCCCCTTGCAGCAGTCCTGTGCCCTCGGCGCCGCTCTGGAATCCTCTGGTCCCCCGCTGTCACTTAGTTTCATTTTTGACGACTCACCAGTCGCCGGCCGCCATGCGTATTATTGGACGCATTCACCAATGCAATTAGCGCTATTGCGGACCGCAACGCATACAAAAATACGCGTTGCCGCATTCCGCACGCGTAGATATTTGTACGCGTTGCGGTCAGCAATAGCGCTAATTGCATTGGTGAATGCGTCCAATAATACGCATGGCGGCCGGCGACTGGTGAGTCGTCAAAAACGAAACTAAGTGACAGCGGGGGACCAGAGGATTCCAGAGCGGCGCCGAGGGCACAGGACTGCTGCAGGGGGCTGGTAATAGCCCCAGGTAAGTGAAACTCTTTACCCCCCTGTTCAGTTAAGGTTCCCTTTAACAACTCCTCTGGCTGCCCAGAGGCATGGATCGGGAATAGTGGTAAATTCCTTATGCCTGGAGTTGTTCCTTAATGGAGTGTGTGGCGACCATTGGCCCTTGGGAGATAGATATATACCAGCGACATCCCAAACCTTACTTACAGTAATCATAGATGGTGTAAGGTTTGGCAGGGCCTTGGAACCTCGAAACGGTAGACTAGAGAGAGCCATAAGGGATCCCACAATAGTTGCTTCAAGTACTGTGGCCGGGTTATACTGTGATTGGGCGAACCACATATATACCGAAGTGAGGACAGCTGCCCAGTAGTAAAATTTAAGCTTGGGTAGTGCGATCCCACCCCTATCCACAGGGAGTTGTAAGTTATGTAGCGCAATGCGTGGTGGGGAAGTTCCCCATATAAATGAGCCTATGAATTTGTCCATTTCTGAAAAGAAGTGGGCAGGAAGACACACCGGGGTGTTTCTGAAGAGATAAAGAAATTTAGGCAAAATGCACATTTTGATTAGGTTTGAGCGACCAATAAGGGATATTGGCAGGGTTTTCCAGGCCCTTAGCTTGTCTTTGACTATGGCCACAGCTGGAGAGACATTCAGAGTGTAAAATTGCGTGACATCAGGGGATACATCAATGCTGAGATAGCGAAATTTATTAACTACCTGTAGTGGATGTGTAGAGGGGTCAGAGGCAACATAAGGGTCCAGTGGAAGTAGAAGGGATTTGTTCCAGTTCATCTTAAGACCAGAGTAGGAGCCAAAATCCGCAATTAAAGATAGTGCTGAGGAGAGGGACAGGTGGGGGTCTGCCAAATACAGGAGAAGGTCGCCGGCGTAGAGCGACACCTTCTCCTCCAGGTCTGTAAGACGGAATCCAGCTATTTCTTTAGAGGCCCTCAATCGCGCAGCCAGGGGCTCCATCGCCAGCGCGAAAAGCGCCGGGGACAGCGGGCATCCCTGTCGTGTGCCTCGGCTAAAGGAGAAGAAGGGAAAAAGACGATTCCCCGTTCGGATTTTGGCTCTGGGGGAGTGGTATAGCGCCTGGATGTATGTTATAAATTTGGGTCCAAAGTTGAACCTCCGCAGGACCTCCCAGAGGTATGCCCACTCGACACTGTCAAACGCCTTTTCGGCATCAAAGGAGGTGATCACTCTAGATCCTGCGTTGACGTGTCGAGTGGACAGATTAGTGAAGAGCCGGCGGAGGTTAATGTCACAGCCCTTCCCAGGTATGAACCCGGATTGGTCCTTGTGGACTAGTGAGGTGATAACCTCATTTAGTCGTCGGGCCAACACTTTAGCGAGGATTTTGCGATCGACGTTTAAGAGGGAGATGGGTCTATACGAAGAGCACAGGGAGGGGTCCTTCCCTTTCTTAGGGATGACTATTATCAGCGCCTCCGTCATTGAGGGGGAGACTGTGCCTGTTCGGGCCACTTCTTTAAATAGTTTTAAAAGCCTAGGGGCCATCTGTTTTTTTGCATTTAGTGTAAAGCTCAGAGGGAAGTCCGTCTAAGCCAGGAGTTTTGTTGGTTTTGAGTGATGAGATGGCTTGCTGGATCTCTGTAAGAGATATGTCAGCTTCCAGCATTTCCACGTCTGGGGCAGAGAGCCGTGGTAGTAGGGTGTTTTCCAGATACTGTTTAGTTGCAGAGGGGGATTTAGCAGTACTGGATGTATATAGTCGCTGATAATAAAGGCAGAATTCGGCATTGATGTCTCCCGGATGTGTAAGCTCCACCCCTGCATTTGTAGTGATTTTTGCGATTTGAGTAGCTCCCTTCTCCTGACTGGCCAGCTGGGCTAGCATCCTGCCCGTCTTGTCTCCATGTGCAAATATTCTCACATTTTTTGTTTGTATTCCAATTTTAGTATAATCAGATTGCTTTGCTGAGAGAGACAGGAGGGATGCCTGCCAGTGGTCATAAGTTTCCTTGGTTTTATGTGCTATATAGATGTTTTCAGCCTCCTCTGCTGCCTTTTTTAGAGCCTCTAAGATAACATGAGATTGTCTCTTCTCCTCAGCAATGCTTGACATGTAAGCTCCCCTGACAACTGCCTTATATGCATCCCAAATTATTAGTGGTGTCACCGGGTCGTGTGAGAGTTGCCAGTATTCCCTCATACGGTCTATAACAGAATACTGTACTCTGGGGGCTGAGAGCCAGTGTGGAGAGAGCCTCCAAACTAGATCAGCATGAGAAGCCCCAAAGTCCAGCTTGAGTTTCAATGGATAATGGTCTAAAATGCCCCTTGGGAGCATCTCTATGTCATGAACCAGGGTTTGTCCAGCAGAGGTGGTATAGACTAGGTCTATTCGGGATAGGGTGCAATAGGAGGAGGAGTGGCGAGTAAACCCTTGCACATCTGGATGCTTGCAACGCCACACGTCGTTAAGGGAATGGGCGAGTGACCAGTCAGAAAGCGCGGGTGCTTCCGAGTTGCGAGGTGTGAGTCTGTCCGCACCTGAGGATGGGACCATGTTGAAATCACCCAGATAGAATTTATATGGAGTAGCATATTGATAGCTTAGTTGTGCAATCTCATGTAAGAGATCTGTTGATGCTGGAGGCGGGTTGTATAATCCTACTAGAACAAGCGTAAGTTCATGAATTTTGGCATGAATTAGGACATATCGCCCAGAAGCATCCAGATGTAGGTGGTGTAGTTGGAATGGCAGGTTTTTCCTGACCAGGATACTAACTCCTTTAGAGTATGAGGAATACGTGGAGTGATAGCAGTTAGCAATCCATGGTTTTTTGAGGGCTAGGAGCTTGCTGCCCACCAGGTGTTTCCACAAGGACAATAACATGAGGTTCGTGTTTCTTTAGAAAGTTAAAGACCAAGGACCTTTTAAATGAGGAGTTGAGGCCTCTAACGTTCCAAAGAATACAGTTTACATATTCTCTTTTATTAGCCATGATCAGTTGGAAAGGTATATATACGCTGCGTCTCAATAGAGTAGCCATCAGAGGCGTGGGTGGACCAGACCTTAAGGGACAACCTGAGGAAGGGAACAACATCCCCAATAACCTATAACTCCCCCCCCCACATCAGATACAATCCCACCCACAACAACCCATCCCACCGTTTCCCCCCCGCCCACCTCCCAAATTATCTTGAACCCACCCTGCAGCTTCCCCCTAACACAGAAGTTGCTTAGACCCTTAACCCCTAACAGTTGTGAACCTGTACCCAAGCTTGGAACTAAGTGTGTGCTCCGTACTGTGGCTTAATACGGATAAGTGCAAAATGTATAACAAATAGGAAGGGAGGATAGGGATGAAGAGAGGGAAAAAGGGACTGGAGGGTGATGAGAGAGGGAAGGGAAAATGGTAGAATTGCACATTAGTGTGAATAAGACACGGTATTCAACCATTAGTTACATCTCTCCTCTCCCCGCATTCTGCATATACGTATAGCCATAACGTATGGTAATAAAGAAAGCAAAAATAAAAGTTCTGTTTGGCTGCTCCAGCTAGCAGGCTGGTACTCCACGTTGCGGGTAGTCAGTTTCGCCTCGCTCAACAATGGAAAAAGAAGAGTTTTAAATGGCGTAGGATCAAACAGTATGTCTCTAGTCCTATAAAAAGAGGGTCTTAAGTTAATATTTAAGATGTCCTGCTGTCTATAGCATGACTCGGTAGATATTCCAGCAAAACAGGTCCGCACAGGGCCTAGTAGTAGTAGTGCACGGCCAGGCCATAGGCCTCTAGCCATTGTTTATCAGTGATGGAGTACCAGCGATTATGCAGCACATATCGTGGGAGCAGTCATTGTTTAAAGTAAAAAGAGAAATAAAGAACATGATTAAGAACGATCTCACCATCAACGGAGAGTGTCCAGCCAGTCGGATGCCTCCGTAGCCGTATTAAAGAACTCAACCTTGTCGTTGTGTTGGACGCGCAGCCTCGCTGGGAAAAGCATGGCGTATTTGAGGCCTTTGTTGCGAAGACGGGTTCTCACATTGTCGAAGAGCTTGCGCTTTCGTTGCATCTCAGCCGCCAGGTCTGGAAAAACCATCAGGGCTGCATTTTGGTACCGCAGATCATCACACTGGCGGGCTTCCTTCAGGACCAGATCGCGGTCTAGATAGTTGAGGAGTTTGAAGATGAAGGGGCGGGGGTGAGCGCCTGGGACTTTCCCTCGGGTGGTTATCCGATGCGCTCTCTCCACTACGAAGCAGTTAGAGAACGGGGCCTCGGGAACAATTGCTTGAGAAGGGTGATAGTAAAAGATGGCGGATCTTCTCCTTTTGCTCCCTCCGGTAGGCTGAGAATGCGGATATTGTTCCGCCTGTTCCTGTTTTCCGCGTCCTCCATCTTCGCCTCCAGTGCTGAAATGCGCTTGGAGTGGTCCTTCGAAGTACTGTTTAGAGTAGCGACGGAGTCTTCTGTAGTGCTCACTCGTTGCTCTATATCGCCTATTCTGTCTCTAATGGTGCCAACGTCTTGCCGGAGGATGGTTAACTTGTGACTGTACGTTGTCAATCTTGAGTGCAAGGTCGTCTCTCGTAGTAACAATCAGATCCTTGCAGGATGTGATGGCTGCAAGTAAGGCTGCTGCGTCAGGCTGGTCTCCGTCCTCAGACGCCATGGTCTGTACGGCTTTGGCCTTCGTTTTAATAGAGGATATGGCGGGCCGGCCTACTTCCGGTTTGTATGGCGTCTCCTTATTTCTTGTTCTATTGCTTCTTTTTGCTGGCGTGGATGTCATCACCTGATGGCTAGGTGTTCCTGTTACCATAGGGCTGAGAATGGACAGTTGTATGATAAATGGTATAGCAGGATTTTGCCCGGTAAGGATAGCTACAGACGGAGCTCCTCTTCAGCACGTCCTCTCAGTCCATGCGCCCGGCCACGCCCCGTAAAATATCTATATTACCAATATATTTTACTCTAGCTAAACATAACCAGATTCTCACACTGAACCCACCCACTACCTAACCTTAACCCATATCCCGCTACTAACTTTAACCACCCATGCCTAACCTTAACCACTAACCCCCCATGCCTATACTTAACCACGCACGCCCCAATGGCAAACCTTAACAGAATATAGGGTAATAAATGTTTTCAGGCCTCCTCTAGCATACAGTCATGTCAAAATCTCCTCCCTTTCTCTTATGGATTAAAATCCAAGCACTTGGTCAGATGGGTAAACAATTGTCTCAGTTTGAGCAGTGTTGGTTTGCTTTGTAAAGAACACACTACCCTCCTTCACTTATAAGGTAAATATGAAACTGCACCCCTAATGGTTCAGGTTGTTCTAAGCCTGGAAACATGCTCTAGAGAAGAGAGAAAGCGTCCCAATCGTAAAATACATT
Organism: Hyperolius riggenbachi; assembly: GCF_040937935.1. NCBI lineage: Eukaryota > Metazoa > Chordata > Amphibia > Anura > Hyperoliidae > Hyperolius > Hyperolius riggenbachi. The sequence continues at coordinate 120,869,659 of NC_090653.1, read as the reverse complement.
AACTTTATTTGGCAATGCAAGGCACCATCGCACTTACCTGGTTACAAAGGTTAAAGGGAACCTTAACTGAGAGAGATATGGATATTTCCTTTTAAACAATACCACTTGCCTTCCATCCTGCTAATCTCTTTGGCTGCAGGAGTGGCTGGATTACACACCTAAAACAAGCATGCAGCTAATCCAGTCTGACTTCAGTCAGAGCACCTGATCTGCATGCTTGTTAAGGGGCTGTGCCTAAAAGTATTAGAGACACAGGATCAGCAGGAGAGTCAGGCAACTGGTATTATTTTAAAAGGAAAAATCCAGATCCTTCTCAGTTTAGGTTCCCTTTAAGAGCATGTCTGGGACGAAACCCATAAAAATGTCAAGGGTGATGACTGGAAGAGTAACTGTGGCCAGCAGCGATCCTGGACCCTGATGGAAGAGGGCAGCAGGCTGACACCCAGTTGCTAGCATGGCAGTGATGTCACTACCTGTTTCAGCGCTTCCACGCCTTCCTCAGGACGCACCTTGATGTTTTTATGGGCTTAGTCCCGCACATGCTTTTAACCTTTGTAACCAAGTTAGTGCAATGGTGTCTTGCATTGCCCCATAAATGTATTTTACGATTGGAGTGCTTTCTCTCTTCTGCAAACAAAAGGCAGCCCAACAGCCGGGCCGTGTTTTGGGCCTGCACTGTCCCTGTTAGTGCACGATTGCACTTCACTTTTTCTCTGTTTAACTAAGATTATGCTCTGCAAGTGCCCAGCTTCCCCTTTGTACTTAGTTACTGTGCTGTCCTCACCACTGATGCATAGTCCAAAAGAGGCTCATTCGGCTTTTAAGGCACCCCACTGGCTTACAGAATGATGAGGGGCTAACACTCTAGAAGCCACAGTCAGCAATTTGGGTAATGAAGTAACAATTTATACTCCTGTAAAAGGTCTGATCAATGTAGGTTTCTTTTAAGTCATTTTAATGAAAATGCTCAGGAAGACAAAAGAGTTTTGTTGTCTTCTCTATTAGATAACATACAATTTAACATTAATTTAGGAAAGCTAAGTCACAGAAATATGACAGTATGGATTTCCGTGTAGTTAGGCCGAAATACAATGGTTAGGCACTATGCCTTTGTTTTTCTGCTGGTGGCAATAAATGCATGACTGTATCTGTTATTTCACCAGCCACCAGCAGGTGGCTCTGATGTCTGTTAGTCTTGACCTCACCTGCGTATGGCGCAGAGAACCATGTGTATGGACTCTGTTCCATCAGCAGAGGTCACCACCCTTCTGCTACCTGTGCAATCTGTTGCAGGTGGTTATAGGACATACAGTATAAGGACTGCTCTGGCATGCAGCAAGTGCCAGAACTTCAGTTCCCTTGCCCTGAGCTGCCTCTCCTGTCTCTCGCCTTTGTGATCTGTTCCCTGACCTCCTGTCTGTACTCTAATCTGTTACACCTAAACTTGGCTCATTTGACTATGTTTAGTGTCTGCTGATTTGGTCCTGTGTTTCTTGTATATGTTACGGCTGGAACCCGAAGTTTGGCCACTTCTAGTTCTGGCCGGCCACTTCGGGTTCTGGCCGGCCAATGCGCGAAGTGGCCGCTGCGCTGCGGCCAATGTTAGAAATGGATTGATTCCTCTCAGGTTAATGTATCTTCTGGCCGCAGCGCAGCGGCCAAACGTATCACAACTTAGTGAATTTATTGCAATTCAGCCGGCGGCAATGTAACAATTCAAGCCGCCGGCTTTTTCTCTGCGCCTCTCTCTCTCTCTCTCTCTCCTCTTATGGGCAGCCGGCGGGGGACACGCGTGTCCCCGAGAGTCGTTTGTGGCGCCAGGGCAGCAGAGCGGGGAGGCTGCAGACATTGCTTCTGCCAGCACCCGCTCTGCAAGAACGGCAGGATAACCCTGCCGCGACGAACGACTCCGGAGGGGGGACACTCGTGTCCCCGCCCGGCTGCCCATAGAAGAGCGAGAGAGGCGCAGAGAAAAAGCCGATTTATAAAAGGGTGACTAGATTTTGTGGCCTGGTTATCACAGCTGTGCAGATTTTTTTTTGTGTGGGGCCTTAAAGGACACATCCGAGCAGGATAAAAAAACAACACATATAATAACAAAAATCTACTTACTCAGGGCTTCTTTCAGCCCCTTGCAGCCATCCTGTGCCCTTGCCGCAGTTCAGCTCCCCCCCTGTGCTTACATGAGTGGCTCTCAGAGTCTCGCTTGCGTCATCTGACTGTACTGCGCAGGCACAGCAGTTCTGCTTCTGGTTGTACAGTCCGGATGACGTCATTTCGACTCCGAGAGCCGCTCACTGAGGCGCTGCAGGTACCTGAGGGGATCGGAAGCCACCGGAGCTGAGGTGAGGGCACAGGATGGCTTGTAGGGGCTGGAGGAAGCCCCGGGTGTTTTTTTTTTTTTTTTTACCGCAGACCTTTCCTTTAAGTACCAGTGAATCTGATAAATCTTCAGCAGCTAATTACCATATATCACCCTGGATAAGCCAAGCATAGGTACATCTCCTTGTTCCAGCTATCCCTAGCAGCTTCTGAACTGGCCACTAGAGCTCCAGAGTCACTGCAATCACATGACAGGAAGCTCTAGAGGGGAGTTCCAAAGCTACCAGGGAGACACAAGGATGCAAGCTGGGGCGAGGAGAGGTAGCTATGCTTTCACTGGCATGCTCCCACACACTCTGCATGTGAGGATGGGGTGGCACACTTAGGAGTCAACTTATCAGTGGATCACATTTGGCTTATTTTTTTATAGCCCAAAAGCGTGTTATATACAGAACCGGGCTTCACAAACCGGTAATTAATGGGGAAGAGGAGCACTTAGCGATTCAGAACACTTTGAGGCCTCTTGCACACTACATGTGATTCCGATTTTTTTATCTGATCCGATTTTTAATTCCGATTAAAAAATGTACTGCGCGCAGTACATTTTTTTTTTTAACCGGAATCAAACATCGGATCAGATAAAAAAAAAAAAACGGAATCGCATGTAGTGTGCAAGAGGCCTAAAACTGTTCACCCCAGCTTTGCTTGCGGTCATGTAACGTAGTTTTTCCGTCACAAACAATATTTAGTATTTTTTTGCCTCATATTTTGCAGAGATAAAGTAAACATGTACAAAAAAAACCTAGGAAACTGCACTTACACTTTTATTTCAATTTTAGAGACTGCAGCCATTAAGTAGGCTGCCTAGATATATAATGGGTGTATAGGATACAAGATCCGATTCTCTTGTGCGATGATGCGCTGGCTGATAGAAGAATATCGGTAAAGTTGTACAGTATTACTGCTATTCTGCTTTTAGCTTTGCAATGGATCTTTTATATGGATTTTCTGCGCTTCAATTCATTGATTGGCTATTTTTTTAACAATTGCTTTTTCCTTTCTAATGCCTAACACCAACCACCTGCTGTCTTGGTTAGCAGCTTAAAATGTTTAGGTGCCAGTGCTCTGTTCTCATACAGTCAAGTGTGCCATATAGAGCCGAGGAGCCACGGACTGTAAATAAGCATTGGCTTTATGGCCACTTTTTCCCATGACACTATAACCAGCTGCTTCAATATTTAATTGATAGTCTGATGCCCGTCTGAACTGGCATTTATTTTGGTCCAGTCGCTTCAATAAATGGACTGACCCTTTTTAATGTCGTTTTTGGCTTTTACTGTTGCTTGCATAAATGCTGAGAGATTATCTCGCTTCCAGACGTCTTGTTTCTTCTCAGCCAACTGCAGCGCTTCTATGTATGTTCCCCCGGGATGAGTAAACCAATCGCAGGGAACTGATGCCCATGTGCAGAGAAGTGTTTAGCATCAGCTAAATGGGACATACCCAAGCGCTTGTGTGAACCCGCCCTTAATGGACACATCCTAGCAAAAACAAACAAGCTTTACTTACCTTGGGCTTCCTCCAGCCCCGGCATCCTATCTGTCCCTCGCCACAGTTTCGGTGTCAACACCGGATCCCCTCCGTTGCAGACTTCACCAGGCTAGCATCTACTGCGCCTCCGTTAGCATGCAGCCGCGCCACTTGCGCTCCCGTAGCTGGTAGTGTTCTGCATAGACGCATTACTTCTGTGCAGAATCCTCCAGGCTATGTGACCGAGGTCAGAGTCTGCACCGGAGGGGATCCAGAGACACCGAAGCTGTGGCGAGGGACAGATAGGCTACCAGGGGCTGATGAAAGCCCCAGGTAATTAGAGTTTTTTTTTTTTTTTTTGCTAGGACCTGTCCTTTGAAGGACAAATTAAATGAGAAAAATATGAAGGCTGCCATATTTATTTCCTGTTAAACAATACCAGTTGCCCGACAGCCCTGCTGATCTATTTGGATGCAGTAGTGTTTGAATAACATCAGAAACAAGCATGCAGCTAATCTTGTCAGATCCGACAATAACGTCAGAAAGCTTGTTCAGGTCAGGGTCTATGGCTTAAAGTATTAAGTCGCGTACAAACGCCATACTTCTGCAAACGATGGGTCCGCCAGACCCTCCCCCGCTGGGTGGACGTTCTGCCGACAGTAGCATGTGTGTACGCGCCGTCAGCAGACTGATAAGGCTGCTTCTGAACGATTTGCTCAGCCTTATCAGTCTGCCGACAGCGCGTACACACGTGCTACTGTCGGGAGAACGTCCGCCCAGCTGGAGGGTCTGGCGGACCCGTCGTTTGCAGAAGTATGGTGCGTGTACGCGCCTTTAGGGGCAGAGGATCAGCAGGATATCCAGGCAACTGGTATTGCTTTAAAGGATATAAATATGGCCGCCTCCATATCCCTCTTGCTTCAGTTGTCCTTTAATGTTCAACTCTGTAGTATACAAGTGGTAGGTGTACTTTGAGAAAGCTTCAGTTCTTATAGTCTAAATATTCAACCCAATTCAGGTAGCAGAGGAAGATCAAACTTTATTGAAACTGCTTGCATACAAAATATATTGCACTATAACCAAACAAATGTCAACATAAAGTCCAATCTGTTGAGCTAGTATGTACAGAGGATAATGCCCCCATGGGCAAAACAATATTAGTTTACCTTTGTTTAGTATCTACAGTATTTTAAACCAAACCAGCGTACAGTTGATGTGTGCAAGGTACCAGTTATTTTTGTTTTCTTTCCTCCAAAATACTATACATTCCCAAAATAAATAACTAGAAACCAACATTAGTGTTTGGCAATCATTTTTAAGACATTTCACGGATGTTCTATTGTGTGCAGCATGTCGCCATTGAATATATTCACATGTATGCATGGGAAAATCAGGAGCACAGGGAACATTTGATAACCAGTCCATGGAGAACGCTAGAGGTGGGCTATCTGTTACATCTCTGCAGAGAGATAAAAACCATCCCTTTCTAGAGGTCACAGCAGAGACAGAGACTAGGTTCAGAAGTGGTTACACCCATTTGGGCTGCGAGTTCATTTCATATAAAAACGGAAAACCAAAGACCGTAGGTTCACATAGCCTTCCTCCTTCCATACAACATGAAATTACTAGGACAACTGCTACAGTGCATATGGATTTTAGAACTTTGTCTCGAAATGTTAGAAGACCTACAAAGATTAGCTGCGTCGGCTGGTGGCTGCATTAACAGTAACTCTTTGGTCAGTTGGCTCTTTCTGCTTATTATGAGACAGCCTGCTAGAGTGCAAACATCTTAATGGGACAACTAATGTTCCCCTTTCTCCCTTGGGACTTAACCATTTGCTTATAAAGCACCAAAACCACAAGATGTTCTGGTCCAACAGATCACTGCCTGGGTAACTTTGCCAAAACTGTGATAGTTTTTACTTTTAGTACGGATTATGAATCCAGTGTTAGTCCGAGGAACGTTATTTCGGATCCCATTTGACAGCTCAATAGAATTTAACCATTCTATTCAGTTGTAAAGTTTATAGATCTTACAGATCAAATAAAGACCAAAGTCTTGTAGAATTTACAGCAGGGGAGAACACAGCTTGCACTTTATATTAGATCATTTTAAGTTGTCTTTTGGCCCAGCTTTAGCCATTCACAAATAAGCCTGGCCCCAGAAAAGCTTCTGTTTATAACTGCAGGAAGGAGGCGTGAGTTGACCTATTCATACTACAGACAGTGCCGATAATCAATTCTGCAGGTCAAAAAATAGTTGTGAAAATAAGATGCTTTCTAGTTTGGTCAGTCAAATAACTCTCTTGATAGCTACTGGCCATGATTATTTCAAGCTCCCCAACAACTTAAAACCCACACAAAATGAAAAATAAACAGAGACAGGAGACTGTTTTCTTATACCGATGGTGTCTTAGGAACTGTCTCACACTACCACATCGATAGCATCTTCCTATGTTTTAGAAGAATCTCCTTAAATTTCCAGCACAATAGAAAAAACAGAGAATGGGATGTTCCAGTTTAAACAGAAATCCCACGTGATTTGTCTTACCATCATATAAGATGCTCCTCTTTATTTTACAGCTGCCACATTTTACCTACTCTACATGAAAAGAATTTCAGATCAGCATGAAGGCTCCACCTGAAATCTGGATCAAGTTCCCCTAATAACAATGTTGAATGTACGATACCAGGTGGGAATGGACTCTAGGTCTCTGAGCAATGCAGACAACAATGGGACAACAGTCTTTGTTGCTAAAGAAAAGACGAAAGTCAGATATATGGCGGATTTTCATCTCATCTGGAAATCCCAGCTAAACAAAAAAGGACATCTGAGAAACAAAAATAAAACGGACTCAAGTGACTAGCTACTTGTACTCATCCTTCTCATATTGAAAAGATTCTCAACACATGATTGCAAACCTCTTAAAACATGACAAAAAAAATTCGGCAAAGACGTAGTGTCCCTGGTTTGACTATTAATTACTAACTCAGTGCAAAAAACAAATTTCTACTTTTTCTTTTTTTTTTTTCCTTTTTGTTGCTGAGGCTTATGTTTACATAATAGATAAAATATTATGGAAAGCATGCAATCCTCTTAAATGTTCTATTGGTTCTTCAGGTTTGCTACATATATTTTACAGATAATATGCTCTCCTCCCCTGATTCATCCATACAATAGGTCATACCTGCCAAGATATAAAAAAGGCACAGATCATACATTTTTTTTTCTTTTCCTCTTTTTTTTCCTTCCTTTTTTTTTTTTTGCTTAGTGAAAAAATTACATTACGCTGCACAAATTATTAGGTCCCACTAAGATACTGCTGAATGAGTCGGAAACAAGGAAATTATTTAAGACATACTGCATAATTGGAAACATGAACCCAATCGATATAGCAGTGATTTTTTTTTTCTTTTTAAGGTTTGTATTATCAGCTGCCTGAAAAATAGTGCAACTGAACACAATTATACCAACACACAGTTTAGTATTTTTTCATTTATTTTCTCTTTTAAACAAAAAATATTTTTTTTCTTAAAGTCAAGTGCAATATGTACTTGAGAGCCTCAGAGGTTTCGATAATTAATGCAAATATGTTTCCAATGTCGGGTTGTCGAAAACTGTTTATAGCCAATTCTAACAAAATAAGGCTAACAGGAACGCTTGTCTCATGCCCCGTGTCTTCTTGCCTATTTGTCTTTGGCCTAACAGGCTTCTAGAATGTGAAATACGATGAATCTTTTATTGGGTAATTTTGTTAAGTCGGTGTAGGGTTGACGGTAGACATGTAAAGTTACGGTACACCATTGACCACCACCTGCTGCCCATCCACAGCATCAGGTTTCTCTTTCTTTTGAACGCGGTCTTTGCCAGTGCGAAGTCTGGTGCCCTCCACAGTCGTGTTCTGCAAGCTTTTAGTATGTACACTTCTCTCGTTATTGCAGTCAATTCGGATCTAAAGACAAAGACAAAAATGACTATTTTGATGTTGGATTTTCTGTGATCATTTTTGTTTTCTATTAAAAGTGAAGTTTCACTTTCATTATTATTATATATTGTATTTACAAAGAGCCAACATACGCAGCGCTGAACGATAGGATAAATAGGGAGACGGACAAAAAGGTGCAATATACCAGATCATGGAATGGAGTTTAAGTCTTAGAGACCACATAATTCAAGTCCAAGTCAGTCTACTGAAAGGGTACCCGATGATAAAGGGGGGGGGGGGCATAACCAAGTAGGATACAAATGGGGGGGGGGAGTGGGGGCTGCCAGAGGCTTACAATCTAAAAGGGGAGGGGGGGGGAGTGGGATTATGGACACACTAGGTAGAAGTCACATACTCAGCAGATTCCAGTGAGTGGGGGCAGCTTTTATTGGAAATTGCGGAAAAAAATGTGGTAAATTAATGTTATTAAGAAAACCGATACAGGTTTTGCTAATATTGCCTGCCACGTTTCACTCCTCTCCCACATTCCTGCTCCTCATTGATTCGCAGTTCAGTGTGACAGGCTGAGACGATGAAGGGAAATACACCTCACCACTCTGCAGAAGCTGCTGAAATAAGATCTATGCTGTGCTCACATGTGTTTACAATGCAATCTAGATATGACAGTGCAGTTTCTAGGATAAAAAAATAAGGGAGGAAATGACATTAGGCTTGGCTTCAGTCAGTGACAGTGGAATGGAAAATTCCTTGGACAGTTTTCTCTTTATTTACAACATATGTTATGCAAGTAGAACAAGTCTTAGTCTATAGATGTATGTATGTATCATATATATATATATATATATATATATATATATATATATATATATATATATATATATATATATATATATATATATATATATATATACACATACATACACACACACACACACACACACACACACACACATACATACATATATATATATATATATATACATACATACACACATATATTCCCCCCCCCCACCCCTGGGATAGTATGACTGTCCCTGCTGCTCTAACAACACTATGTGACATTACTGATTTTATCTCAATTTGAGATTCAGATACGATTTACAATGCTTATATGAGATTCACATTGTTTAGATGAAGGGTCATTTTCCACTGTAAGTACTAAGGGAACAGCTTTCCACTAGAGCAATGTGATTTAGACTCAAGAAAATGTGTGGCCTGCTGCATTTTTGAGCATGTGTACTTGTGTTAAAAAGATAGGAGCGCTTTACGTTTCCTTGCAATTTCCTCTATTTTTCACCTGTATGGAATCGTTCAAATATCCGAAAATGAAATCGCAACACAGAAATGAATGATAAAATGAAAACTGCCGAAATGCATGGGTATCTATTATTTTATTTATATAGTGCCAGCATCTTCTGTAGCGCTGTACGTAGTATAAAAACAAACACACTACAAGGAAAGATTCATCAGCAGTACAACACACTGTACAATCAGGACATCCAGTGACACAAGTACAAATACATACAATTGATGTATAGTTTACAATCATGGTTTTCATTGGAAAAGGACCCTGTTGAATTACTGACCAATCCTATTTATACAGTGTGGAATTAAAGGACTACAATCATGAAAAACTGTAAAATGTGTGTACACTTACATATAGGGTAAAATGCACTATAAATTACTTGTGGTGCTGTCAGTTACAGTGGGTAGCAAAAGTCTGACGGGTTTTGAATGAGTTAATCTTCACATTAAGGACTCGACCTTGGTGCCTGCCACACACGCTGCCTAATTGATGAGTGGTTATAGACGCCTCATCTAGAACCAATGACTCATATTCACATTGTTCTGGAAATCAGGTGCCAGAAACAATGTGAATTTACAGTGCAGTCGGCAGAGAGTGGTTAAAGTGCTTAGCAATAACAGTGATTAATGTATAAATGTGCAATGCTCAGTTGTAGTTTAGTTCCTTTGAAACCACTAGCGAAATAATTTTTCCAGGCATTACCAGACTAAGGTAAACTAGACACAAGAAGACACAGACAACAATTAAATTGTGTTTTTCTCCTAGCGGACTCAAAAGGGCAGAGCTGCAGCCACTAGGATGCGCTCTACAGGCAGTAGCAGTGTTAGGGAGTTTACTGAACAGGAAGAGCTTAGATTCAAACCCTGGTTCCCGATGTCAGAGGCAGAGCCATTTACCATTACACTATCCAGCCACTTGTATGGGTGTTGGAAGAGCTTACTCCATCAGTATTCCTCTGCAAATGTTCTTGGTAAGAAAAAGGGCTACAGAATTAAAATACTTGGAGATACTGATAGAGTGAATGGAGTGTCGGCACAACAAATCAGCATTCTCCATTAGACCGTTTGCCATAGGGACACTGCAAGGATGTGGGTCCAGTACCACTTCAGTAAACACATTTTAATCAGGAGAAAACAAAACAAAACACTTATCTAGATAAAACAATATTACATGTACAAATGGTACAGAGATGAAATTAGACAAAATGGAATGGAGTGTACATATGGGATACGTGCATAGAGAGACATTTGTTAGTTGTCAATAATGCAAACAGAAAAGATCATTAACAAACCTGCAGGGAGCCGTCTGCTGTCCGTGCTTTAGGCTCTCTTGAGGTGCGCTGTCTGTTGTCTGTCCGAGATTGGTCGTCATTTGCTAAAATACACAGAAACAACTGTATTAATGGAGACTGTGTGTATTCAGTGTTAAAGGATACCCGAGTTGACATGATGAGATAGACATGTGTATGTACAGTGCCTAGCACACAAATAACTATGCTGTGTTCCTTTTTTTCTTTCTCTGCCTTAAAGAGTTAAATATCAGGTATGCAAGTGACTCAGTCCTGACTCAGACAGGAAGTGACTACAGTGTGACCCTCATTGATAAGAAATTCCAACTATAAAACACTTTCCTAGCAGAAAATGGCTTCTGAGAGCAAGAAAGAGGTAAAAAGGGGAATTTCTTATCAGTGAGGGTCACACTGTAGTCACTTCCTGTCAGCCACTTACATACCTGATATTTAACTCTTTCAGGTAGAGAAAGAAAAAAATAACACAGCATAGTTATTTGTGTGATAGGCACTAAACATACACATGTCTAGCTCATCATGTCACTTTGGGTATCCTTTAACCACTTGAGGACCGTACACCCCCTAGTGACCATGCTATTTTTTACAATTTAGGCCACTGCAGTTCTAAGGCCTCGGTGCAGGGCCATACAACCTAGCACACAAGTGATTCCCCCCCTCCTTTTATACCCACCAACAGAGCTTTCTGTTGGTGGGCTCTGATCTCTGCCGACCTGTTTGTTGTTTATTTTTTATTAAATAAATTTTACCTTTTTTAAATTATTTTTATATCCCTCCCTTCCCCTGCCAGCCAATCACAGTGATCGGCTGTCACAGGCATCTGCCTATGACAGCCGATAGCTTCTGTGCCTCCCAGGGGAACAACCGTGTCACACAGCTGTCCCCTGTACAGTGCTGCCGTAGATAGCAGCGCTGTACAGTGTAAATAGACGGTCTCCTAGCAGTGATCGCCGCTGGGAGACTGATGACGGAGCATTCAAGCGGAGATGCCCACGCCTCGGCGCCCGCGATCTCCTGCAAAACCCTGCCCCTGGACTTCACGCCAATTGGCGTTGAGCAGTCCTGGGGCTGCTGCCATGTTCATGCCAATTGGCGTCAAGCGGATGGCAAGTAGTTAAAGGGAGCTTAAACTGAGAAGATATGGATTTTTCCTTTTAAAATAATACCAGGTGCCTGACACTCCTGCCGATTCTGTGTCTTTAGTACTTTCTGCCACAGCCCCTCAACAAGCATGCAGATCAGGTGCTCTGACTGAAGTTAGACTGGATTAGCTGCATGCTTGTTTCAGGTGTGTGATTCAGCCACTACTGCAGCCAAAGAAATCAGCAGGGCTGACAAGCAACTTATATTGTTTAAAAGGAAACATCCAAATCCCTGTCAGTTAAGGTTCCCTATAAATTCCCAGTATAGGCTCAGTTAGAACTGGCATTTCAAGAAAGCCTTGTCCTCCAATTCTGCTGCTCTAGGCTTCTCTCTAATGAATTTAGCAACTGTGATTGGTAGTTATCAATAGCGTCTGTAATTATAACTGTGACTGGACTTAAGGACTTCAGCTGTATGACAAAATCATGTACGTACATAGGAAACTTCCGACTCCAGATGCGCACACACTCTTTTCTTAATGGACAATCTTTGTATTGTATATAAAACAAGAGGTGGCGCTCTGGCATATAATAAACACATCCACATAAAACACAGTAGGTCAAAAGTCCATGTACAATGCACCTAAAATGTCCAAAAATCATTTAAAACTTTGGAGTTCTTCATGTAATATGAGGTCATATTCTGTTGTATATCCTGCCACAATTGCATGTGAGTGGAGGCCCACTCACATGCAATTGTGGCAGGATATGCAGCAGAATATGACCTCATATTAGATGAAGATAGCTCCAAAGTTTTAAATGATTTTTGGACATTTTAGGTGCATTGTACATGGACTTTTGACCTACTGTGTTTTATGTGGATGTGTTTCTTATATGCCAGAGCGCCACCTCTTGTTTTATATATGTTTCAATTGTAAGAGGAGGCGAACTGGTTGATCAATTCAAAATTTGCTGTGAGCACTGACTAGGCCTGAAAGATAAATCGAATTTAAATCGAAATCGCGATCACCAAGATCACAATTTCGGAATCGTCAAAGCGGCAATTATCGCGATCACGTCATTTCCACATGGGGGAAGTTTGAAGAAGTGTGCTTGGCAAAACTCCGGGCTCCTGTATGTCACATGACATACAGAAAGTATTCCGTGCATTAGAAGCTATGTCCAGAACTGATGCAGCTTGGGGGACAGAGGAGGCACAGAGAGACACAGAGAGAAACAGAGCGGGCAGAGAGACACAAAGGGGGCAAGAGAAAGAGCCAGAGGAGGCATAAAGAGGCAAAGGGGGCACAAAGAGACAGAGGAGGGAACAACTAGGCAAAGAGGGGGAACAAAGCTTGATTGGAAGGAAACCGTGAATCGAAATCGCAATTTCAGACAGAAATCGCTCAATTCAATTTTTTCCTAAAATCGTTCAGGCCTAGCACTAAACTCTTGTGACAAAAATCTTTGTATTGTAATTAAGCTACGAAAGAGTCACCTCATTTTGGTCCATTGCTGCAAAGCAGGTGGTTTCAGTGCATGCCACTCAGCATGGAAACTAAGCACAGCCATAGCAGTAATGTTATACTGCGAGGGGCATGTAAGGAAAATTCAGGGTCTCGGCGATCGCAACGACTTGGAGAGGAATAGTTTACGCCGCTGGGAAACTGAGCAGCAGCAGGGTGAGCTGCCATTCAGCTCACCCTGTGCCCAGCTCACCGGCAGCATACATATACGTATGCCACAGCTGGACCTTTGTATTACCAGCTGTGTGTACTGGTGAAAAAATAAAGCTCTCAGAAAAGAACACTGATTTCTTTGTGAAATTTAGAGGAGGGCTTTGGTTATGTGCTGGGGCTGCTATGCTGAAACTGCCACAAGGTACCTAGAGTGAATCAGGTAAAAAGAGCTCTGGAGTCACCCTGTTAAAAATGGCGCTACCATAGGTGACAACGTTAAAAGACACTATTAGCGGCTATGAATGGTACTTTGGGTGCCCCCAAGGTTTATAGCAGCTATTTACCATTTATGGTCACTTATAGCCACTATTTAAGCATTTATAGATGCTAATTGCAGCTTTTATCATTGCCATCTATGGTGGCGGAAATAACGGGGGTTAGAAGTGTGATGCTTTCGCTATTTTTTCATATCAAATGAATAGCTTATAGACAGTCTCATAACAGAATCATAGCAGCAAAGGGTTAAACTGCACAGGCCAAACTGAGTGAGGGCTGGTGCACACCAAGAGCTTTTCTGAGCGTTTTTAAAACCGCTAGAGCTTTGAAAAGCGATTGGCTAATGTATTTGAATGGGATGGAGCACACCAGAGCGATGTGCTTTTTTCCCAAACACAAACGCGGGTCCTGCAGCATTTTTGCTGATTTAAGTTAAGTATAGGAAAGTGGAAAATCGCTCTGAAATGCGCTAGATCAGAGCGATTTTCCAAGCGAGTTTGTTACGGCTCTACTGTAACAAAATAGAACAAAGCTACACCAAAAACTTAAACAAAAAAAAAAAATTGCCAGGCATGCTTAGAAAAGCGCTAGGCACATGCCTAGAATTGCCTTAAAAAAAAAATCACTTCAAAAGGCGCTAAGCGTTTGCTTTTACGCTAGCTCTTTTTGGTGTGCACTGGCCCTGAATTGGTGTTTATCTCTCAGGTCTTTCAAGCACCCCTGCTAACTGGCTATCCAGTTTTTTGACAAATCCTAATTAACCACCCTGGCGTTCTGCCAGGGCGGCTGCGGGAGGGTTTTTTTTAAATAAAAAAAAAACGATTACATGCAGCCAACTGAAAGTTGGCTGCATGAAAGCCCACTAGAGGGCGCTCCTGAAGCGTAATTCTGATCGCCTCAGGCGATCAGAATTAACAAGGAAGGCCGCAATGAGCAGCCTTCCTTGCTTTGCTTACCTCGTCGCCATGGCGACGAGCGGAGTGACGTCATGGACGTCAGCCGTCTTCGATCCAGCCCTTAGCGCTGGCCGGAACTATTTGTTCCGGCTGCGCTGGGCTCCGGTGGCTGGGGGGACCCTCTTTCGCCGCTGCACGCGGCGTATCGCCGCGCTGCGGCAGCGATCAGGTAGCACACGCAGCTGGCAAAGTGCCGGCTGCGTGTGCTCCTTTTTATTTGGCGCAAATCGGCCCAGCAGGGCCTGAGCGGCAGCCTCCAGCGGTAATGGACGAGCTGAGCTCGTCCATACCGCCAGGATGGTTAAAGAGCCTTGTCCCAAAAACAGTGTCTGCAGAACTCCAGTACATCAAAAGCAAACAAACAATCTTCGCACCTCCCCAGACTGGGTGGCTGCAAGATTCACACTTCTAATGGCCCATACTCACGGGCTACTTTTGCTGCCTGTCGCTAGCACACGGGAGCGTGTGCGCGACAGTTCGGCGACAGCTCGTCGCCAGGTCCCTTCGCATACACGCTCGGAAGTGGGACTAGGGATGCGACGGAAGCTGCCGGAAACTCAATGCTCCGGCTATTGGTTGCTGTCGCTAGTCCGCATACACACGCGGACTAGCGACAGTTGCGGCGGCAACTGTCGCCATGCGATTGACCGCCGCCAATCGCCTGGCGACAGCAGCGACGAGCGATGGTTCGGGGTGCGCGTCTCATACTCACGGGCGACCTGTCTGATATACCTTTATCTCTGTCATTTTGCAGTATGATACTCCAGTTGTTTAATGCCCGATGAAGCGGCAGTCTGCCCGTGAAACGCGTTGCAGTTATTGTTCGTGGAGTATTTAAATGAATTGCCTTTTTGTTACTTACGACAGCATCGAGTTTGTTTCTGAGTGGTCGGTCCGCCGCCGCCACCTGAATATTTTAAACATTTTATCGTATTTTATCCTTTTGGCGCCTCTGTACCTTCACTTTTTAACAGCTTTACCCTGCGGCCCAAATATTCTGCCGGCAATTTCATAGGTATGCCTCAGTCCCAGGTCCTTTGTCTATTATCTTTGTCGAATTCCATCTACAGAAAGGCCAGCAACACACTGGCCAAAACTCATTACTTTAGATTATTACGCACACTACAACTCCACCTATGCCATTATATAGCAATAGGTGGAGTTCTTTATTACAACACCAGCTATGGCAGGTCTCATATGTCCAGTTGGAGAAATAAAAAGATTATGCTTCCAAAAGTGTTAATTTTTTTTTTACAAAAACTGCAGATGGAAGGCAGCACGGTTTCTGTTAGGGAGTGATGTGCATGTTCTATCCCAGAGACAAGAAGCATCCTTTAGAAACGAGTATACCAATCGCAACAAAAACAATGAAACATTTGTTTCTATATAGCAAGCTTTCAAGTGCGCTTATGGAAACGCGATCGCAGGGACAGCATACAGTGCATAGACTGCACTGTCTGCTGTTTCCAATCATGTGCAGCGATTGTCTGCTGAATCGAGCGCATGGTTTGCTGCATTTCGTGGTAATGCAGCCTGCGATCCTGTTAAGTATAATGAATGGGATCATAAGCTCCGCCCCGGTGTATGACGCGCAACGCAGAGTTGCGCGGCTCTGCTTTTGTTAGTGGAAACGAGCCCTAACTAATCATGAATAGCTTCCAAACAATTGTGTATGTACAGTATATTTGCATCATGAGAACATATAGGTAACAGAAGAAGTGGATGAGACCAAACAACAGCTCTCAGATGGCAATCAAAATCATACAACAGAGATCATACCCCATCTGCCTCTTATTGTCGAGAAGCACAAATATAAATACTACACTATGAAAATAAGCCCACCACAAAGCTGTTGTCATGGGATGTTTAGCCAACTTTGACAATAGAGTTCCCATCTGATGTTGAAACACATGCACACCGCTCATCATAGGGTATGCCAATTCCCACCTGCTACACTGATTCTGTGAAATTATACAGGCAAAAAAGAAATTAAAATGGTCAGCTAAAATGGTATAATAACCTATTTGTTATTTAAATTAGGTATACTAAAAATGGATTGTAAGCATTAAATAATTACATTATATGTGGGATAAAGAATACTTTTCGCTGTGTAAGAGTTTAAAAATTGCTTTGACTTACACCAATTACCTTTGAAGCCGCCACGCCCCCTTAGCCCTTGACCTCGTGCTCCACCGCGCCTTCGTCCATCCCCTCTCCGCATATAATTGTCTCGATCGTCCTCTGCTGGTGCCAAGGACCAATCACTAAGCTCATCCCGGTGGTCAGATTCAGTTTCTGAAGCATTTGAAGCTTCGGAATTTGTACCTGTCCCAAAACATTCAACAATTATTTCTGGCAAACCAAATATACAAGTACAGCAAATATAGAAGATCTGTTATAAGAGAAAGAGCCATTGCAAGCAGCTTTCTGAGAATGCTTATTATTTACTGAGCTCAGCACAAAAACATCAAGATGAATATTTATATTCTAGAAATATTAGTAATAATTTATTCATTTTTCGTTGATAGACAATTCTACAGCAATAACATTTCTGGAGATCTGTAGATTGCCATATTTAGAAGAAAGCAGCAATCAGCTGAAACAATTGCCATTTTTATAAAGGATTGTAGCTTTCCAGGATCACTACTATTGCTGCTAATTCTCAGTAGTCAAATAGATATCAACATATTTATAAACCATTTACAAAGACCTCACTAGAACACAGGTATTCAAACATCTGACATTTCTAGGTCTCTTATCAGATAGGAGGCTGAACTGTGCCCTTGTAGGGGGCAGTTCAGCATCCCGTCTGCCAACCACGGCTGCCATTTGGGTGTAATTAAAATGAGGCAGAATGACAGCGTTAAGAAGACCACAAGTCAGTGCTTGACACGCAGTGGCATTACCTGGCAGCAGAGAACCGTGTCATGTCGCGTCTGAGCACAGCTGCAGATACGCTCAGAGAGGACTTATCTCACAAAGTTAACCTTACAAACGTCCTACCATACAATAAAAGGGTAATTTCTAAAAGAACATTTAACGAACAGGATTAGGGCCACGCAACTGCTTAAAGTGAATGGGAACCCATATTTAAATAAAGTCAGATACTCACCTAAGGAGAGGAAGGCTCTGGGTCCTATAGAGCATCCCCTCTCCTCTCCCGGTCTCCGCTGTTGCGCAGGCTCCCCCGTAGCGGTATTCGCCCGTTTTGGTCAAATACCGCTGTTTGCCGGCCGAAGGGAGGCTTTGGAAATGCTTCGGGAGCCTGAGTGCTCTCGAATATGGGGCGCTCTGCACTGCGCACACGCGAGCGCCCACTATGACGCACTCTCGCGTGCGCAGTATGGAGCCGCCTGTCTTCGGGAGGACTCGGCTCCCGAAGACTTCAGAAGTCCCTTCGGTGGGGGATGTGAACGGGGGAGCTAGTGCAGCACCGAGGGAACTGGGAGAGGAGAGGGAAGGCTCATTAGGACGAGCCTTCCCTCTCCTTAGGGGAGTATCTGATTTTTTTTTATTTAAATATGGGATCCCATTAGCTTTAATGCAGAAACAAGCTGTAGGTTACAAAAACACATAACTAACTAAGCATTGAAACATTTATTTATTTCGGTATTTATATAGCGCCAACATATTATGCAGCGCTGTACAGAGTATATTGTCTTGTCACTAACTGTCCCCCAGAGGGGCTCACAATCTTGTCCCTACCATAGTCATATGTCTATGTATGTATCCTGTAGGGGATATATCATAGTCTATGGCCAATTTTTAGGGTAAGCTAATTAACTTATCTGTATGTTTTTGGGATGTGGGAGGAAACCGGAGAGTCCGGAGGAAACCCACACAGACACAGGGGGAACATACAAACTCCTTGCAGATGTTGACCTGGCTGGGTGTAACAAAGATTTTTTACTTACCCAGGGCTTCCTCCAGCCCCATAAAAGCACGTCCGATTCCCTCGCCATCCTCCCACTTGAATCTGTACGCTGTATGTATTTTGGTGCTTCAATAAAATGGACTTTTAAAGGCCATTTAATACTGAAAAGTTGTGCGATGACATCACAACATAGCCAAAAAGTTGCATTACGTGGAAGCGTTAAGACCATACACCGAGGCATTTAGTACAATGCAAACAAGCCTCCCTGCCACTGTAAATTCACGCGATACACAGTTGATGAACAAGTATGCTGTGCGCTACAGCGTCAGAACCCGCCGCAATCGGTGTAAAAGTCCCATAGGATTACCATCACATCGATATTGTCAATTGCGATGCCACAGACACAGTGTGAAAAGGCCATTACTGCTAAATCATTCATTCTACTTTGTCCAGATCTACTAATGTTGTTGCAGACCAGCACCAACGGTATGAGCCAGGGGCTGAGCGGAGTACCTCTGTCCTTTCCTTGTCACTTACAGTAGGTATTATTAGTCGTATGGCTCTGAATATTTTTATGATCGGTTTTGGACTAGTACATCACTTCATTGGGGAATCTCTGGGTTTTCTTTACTTTCCAAGAACCAGAATAGCGAGCTCTCAAATAAGGCAATACACAAAGAGAGAGATATAGTTGGTACTACAGCCAGTGTACCCAGGCTTCAGCCCCAGCTGGCAACTTGTCAGCCCCCCCTAAAGACCCCCCGCAGGCCACGGCAAGTCTGTACTCGCGGTACAGAAGAAAGAGGAGTAGGAGGATTGAAGGAGGCAGTGGGCTGGCCTGCTGGCTGTCAGTTCAAACGTCACGTAACCCCGCCCGGGTAATAGAGATGCATGCAGCCAGCCAGGCACAGAGCGGCCCGCAAGGGAACGTTCCTGGAAGTTACATTTGTGTCACGTGACGATTTCTGTCACGTGCGACGCACGCAGTGTGCAGCGCGCTCGCCTCAACTCAGTTGCCTGATCTGCCCAGCTTCAGAGAGGATTGCCACTTTGCGGACGATGCAGTGAGTTGAGCAGCAGCAGGCAGCACCGGGAGACACTGCAGCCGAGGAACCTCGCGGTCGGACCAGACCGCGTCAGTCACACCTCACTACTAGTGAGAGTGACTCACACTCACGGACAGCGCACATGACACACTATGTCCGAGGAGGAGGAGGACAGCACAGCCAGCCATTGACAGCCGCTCAGCAACAGCAGGGCAGGAGCCAGGAGGACTCAAGGTGGGTGAACAGCCAAGTTTTTTACATGCGATGCTGGCACCAATTAGGCCTGAGCTGCCCTGGGGCCCCCAGCCCACCACCACATGCCAGCCAGGCCTGCCTGAGACCATCAGCCCAGCCCACCACCAGCCAGGCCTGAACTGCCCTGGGACCCCCAGCCCACCACCACAACCCAGGCCTAAGCTGCCCTGGGGCCCCCAGCCCACCACCACCAGCCAGGCCTGAGGCCATCAGCCCAGCCCACCACCAGCCAGGCCTAAACTGCCCTGGGACCCCCAGCCCACCACCACCAGCCAGGCCTGAGGTCTCCAGCCCACCACTAGCCAGGCCTGAGCTGCTCTGGAGCCCCCAGCACACCACCATCAGCCAGCCCTGAGGCCATCAGCCCACCACCAGCCAGGCCTGAACTGCCCTGGGACCCCCAGCCCACCATCACCAGCCAGGCCTGAGGTCTCCAGCCCACCACCAGCCAGGCCTGAGCTGCCCTTGGGCCCCCAGCCCACCACCACCAGCCTGACTACATACTGGGGACATCTATACACCTGGCTACCTACACTGGGGACACTGTCTGTCTGTCATTATGTGCATTAACTGGTGAAACGCTGTCTCTCATTACATGCATTTACTGGGGGAACGCTGTCTGTAATTATGTGCATTTACTGATGAAAGGCTGTCTGTCATTACAAGCATTTTACTGGTGAAAAGCTGTCTCTTATGTGAATTTACTGGTGAAAGGCTGTCTGTCATTACCTGCATTTACTGTTGAATAGCTGTCTTTTATGTGCATTTGCTGGTGAAAAGCGGCCTGTCATTACGTGCATTTACTGGTGAAAGGCTGTCTCTCATATGTGCATTTACTGGTGAAGGGCTGTCTCTCATTACATGCAATTACTGGGGAAACGCTGTCTGTCATTATGTGCTGTCTGTCATTATGTGCATTTACTTCATTTTTTTTTTTTATGTAACTACATTAGCTGGTACAACTACATTAGTTAGCCCCGCCCACACAACATCATGACCACGCCCATTTTTTGCCGCCAATTCCCCTCCATTAGCCCCGCCTGCCAACCCTTGTGCCCCCTTTGAGCCCCCCCCAAAAATCTGAAGCTGGAGCCGCCGCTGACTACAGCACTAGACAGCTGATACTAGGGTGGGGTGGTGCGGACAGAATTCTCACACTTCTTGTCTTGCGGTGCAACCTGTGTGCTCTGATAGAGATTGAGAGTGGCTTGTACATAAAAATGAAGAGAAGGAGGTGCAAACGGCACCGCAGGTGCTTTATTCCATAACTGCAGTAGGTAAAACAATACACATATAGGGTATCAAATGAATCACATACCATATGCAAGTGCGGTGGTGCGGTGTGTGCTGGGCACAAGATGCCTGACGGCCGTTTCACGCTAGTTATGCGCTTCAACGGAGCTTCAGCCAAGTGTTCAGCATGTTCGCACCGTTTGGCGCCTCCCCTAGCTTCCCTGATAGGCCAAACTAGCGGTGGAACGGATATGTGCTCCACTGCAACATTGAGGGGGTGATGACGTCATCCTCTATGGCAGCTCTAGCAGACCACACTTATTAGGTGGCTGCTGTTACTGTTGTAACAAGGTATTGTCATCTAGAAGGATGTATGCCATCTAGTGGCCAAAAACGAGATGGCAGCCAAGCTAAGTGCTGCAAACATTTTAAGTGAAGGCAGGACATGGCTCCCCAAGAATCATCAGCCATATGAGAGAGGCCCATCAGGGTAACTCCAACTTGCTATCCTTTGCAGGACTGATTAAGATACTCCCAGGGACCCGAGGAGGTGACAGGGAGAAGAAATTAAAAAGAGAAGAAGCCCTGTTGATCTTGCGGACTGATGCTATGGGCCCGTTAGGCCTAAATGATGTTACGGACCTATCTTGTTTTCTAGATCCATGATTGCATTAAGCAGTTGCATGGCCCTAATCCTGTTCGTTAAATGTTCTTTTTGGCCTATCAGGGAAGCTAGGGGTGGTGCCAAACGACGTTCCACCGCTAGTTTAGCCTATTAGGGAAGATATGGGCAGCGTCAAATGGTGTTCCACCGCTAGTTTGGCCTATCAGGGAAGCTAGGGGCGGCGCCAAAACCGGGCTGAAAGTCTATTTATGCTCGGCAAGCGGGAGCCCCGCTTTGTAGCCTCCGTTGAAACGCATAACTAGCACGAAACGGCTGTCAGGCATCTTGTGCCCAGCACACACCGCACCACCGCACTTCTTGCATATGGTATGCGATACTCTCAAACAGGCAGCC
Source organism: Hyperolius riggenbachi (assembly GCF_040937935.1). NCBI lineage: Eukaryota > Metazoa > Chordata > Amphibia > Anura > Hyperoliidae > Hyperolius > Hyperolius riggenbachi. The sequence goes on along the minus strand of NC_090653.1, from coordinate 120,847,829 downwards.
TGGCAACAATCCTTGTACAAGCCCGTGCCAAGGAGTGCTTTTGAAGGTTTATAGAAATGTCTCCTGAGAGAAGATGAATTAGTCCAAAAGAGACACAGAATAGTCAGCCTCCAACTGTCTATAATAACTTTCTGTTATTGCAAAAAGGAACAAAGTAACTTAGTGCATTTGACTTTGAGAAAGAAGCATCTGTAAGCAGGTATTTTACAGTTTTTAGCCATCTTGGTCCTTTATGATGAACACAGGGTAAATGGTATGAATGTCTGCACACAATAATTCTGAGACATGTGTTACCTGAACTTACCTGAGGCATAACCTGTACCCCGCCTACTGCGCCCCCTATTGTTGTAGGGACGACTGCCCCGTCCTATGCCACTGCAGTCCTCGCTCAGATACCCCTTCTCTTTATCAGGCCGATTCTGTGGAGGTCTGGAGCTGGCTCCAATCTGTCGAAGTTGCTCATCAATCTGCAGTCGTTCCAAGCGCAGTTGGTCCACTTCCTAGAGTCATGCACATACATTAGGTGACACATTTTACTTTTTTCAGCAATGATACCAAAAGTAAGAATGAAAGCAGGAAGTTTAGGTTTATTGGATGTTTACAAAAACGTTTCTTTTTAAATGCACCTAAATACAGATTAAATCAAGTTAGAATATTTGCAAGGATTACCTTTAAATAGTTCAGGTGGTAGTCTAGTAGAACTGTTGCATTTGTGATACTGTCCTTCGTACCCACAAAAACAAATGGAACCATTCCCTAAAAAGACAGCAGTGTACATTCAGATGGTAAAAATAATTTTAAAGATATTAGCTAATCATTTTAGTACATCTTGGTTTTCAAATGTGGATATTCTTTTATTATGAAAACTAACAGTGTTTCTACGAGCTTAAAGGGAACCAGAGACGAAGCCTGGGTAAAAAATGAAAAAGCTTTTATACATGCCTGCGCTTGTGTGGACTGGCCGAAAGTATGGGACCCGGGTCCGGCAAATAGAGGCAGCGGAGGACGGTGGCGTGGGAGCGATCCAGGCTTATGGGGCTGGAGGAAGCCCCAGGTATGTATAAAAGCTTTTTTTTTAAACGTCTCTGGTTCTCTTTAAAAACGTGTTTGTCAGGTCTTTGTGTGACTCAAGTCAAGACTGTCCCGAGTAAATGTTTGGAAATCCAGGTGGTGTAAGCTGAAGCCACATTTCTCCCCCCATTTCTGGATATGAAATAAGGAGGGACATATGACACGACCCCGGCGCACGTACGTCACTTTTGTTACAGTAGTTGGACCAATATGGAAGTACAAAGGCCACGTGGAATGGAGGACCCAGAGCCGTACAGCAGCAGGCGGCCGCAATGTCCATCTATCCCAGAAGGTGCGGTAGAAGAGGAACATGTGGGGAAGCAGGCCCGGAGCTAGGGGGAGAGGAGCACTGAATTGTTAGTGCAGTGAAGCTTAGATGGGAGAGCAGCAGGGAGTTAGTGTAGTGTAGCTTGTCAGTGTAGCACAGATAGAATAGCTTAGAGACAGTTTGGGGGTGGCCAATAAGCCCCTGCACTATAGTCGCACCTAGGTTTAGCATTTTTCTTTTACCTCTAAACCTAGGTGCGTCCTATAGTCCGGGGCGTCTTGGCTCCTAACTCTGGCTCGCTCGATGAACTTCCTCGCGTGGAAGAGCTGCACACTCCCCGAAACACAATTTTTGACCAGTTGAAGCTTCATGACATTAAAATAAGTCTCTGCACTCTCTTCCCTACAAAATCCTAGATAACACTGTTTAGTTATCTCTGAGCTACTACAAATGCTATACAGTTGTAACAGAATGAAAGCAAAGGAATCTCCTTCCCCTGGGGAATTCAATGGCAAGCCTAATGTATTAACAAGTGAAAAAATAAACATTTTAGGAATAGACAAATGTAACAATTAGGTAGTGTATATAATGTGTTACTAATACATTATCAAAACAAAAGAAATGCTTAAATAAACAGGAGAGATAGACAAATAAAATGTGTGGGTTTTAAGTACAATAGACTGTTTACATTAAAGCTATAATGTATGAAAGTGGATAAATTGTGTATTACAGTATTTCACTTCTTTCCACAATTTCATTTTAAAATGCACAGAAAATAAGGTAATTACTGAAAACACAAAAGCCTAATTTGTCCTGAAAAAACAATATATAGATCAACTAGTTGTGATAGTTATTGATAAAGTTATTGCCAAAGTAATCAGAACTGAGCTGAACTGTAAAAGTGACTAGGGACGCCAAGTGGTTAATCCCACAACTGTCTCAAGTCCAACTTTTGAGAGTCTTGTTCCTGAGTTTATAGCGATAAATAGAAAGCAAATGAAGAATAAATGTATTTATACCCTAAATACAAAATAAAAGGATATACCTCTTCCTGGGAAATATTTTTGTCATTTTCAGCTTCAATCCTAACTCGAACAACCCCCGATTTATCGACTATTTCCTGAATGAGTTTCCCATTTTTCCCAATGACCTTTCCTGTTAAAGAAAATTAATTTTAGCAGGTTAGTTATATACATATATAAATGTTACCTTTTAATGAGAAAGCACCACTGTAAACAGGTGATATTTTCAAACTTTTTCAATAAAATGCCTTTTAAACCTCCAGCTCCGCAAGTAAACACAATATTTTTGACAGTACTTTTTCACCTACTTTTGCAATTGCAGAGTGCCAAAAAGTTGTTTTTAAACAAAAAATTTAAAATTATGTCCTAGTTGAACACACCCCCCCCCCCCCCCCCCCCCTTCAATTTTCTAAACACAGCAGAATACAACTTGGTTTGTTTGTAAGACTGCAATTCAGAGCAACTCTACTTCAACAGTGTTGAAAATGCTCAACTTCACAAACCATTAAAGTTGATTTAGTAACTTGTGCAAGAGGGTTACATTATTCTTTCGGTTTCAGCTCATGTAATAAAGAAAAGCATCTGATATATAACTAAATACATAGCATGTAGGACATTGTGAAATAGTTAAACTACTGAAGTGTTAAGGACAAAGTCACACGAATGGTTAAAGGGACTCTAAAGTCTTTTTTTTTTACCTTATATTCAGGGCCGGGTTTACCATAAGGCACTGTAGGCACGTGCCTAGAGGCGCTTGATGATGGAAAGGAGGCTCATTCCCCTCCCAGAGTGTCTCCCTCCCTCCTACCCTATGCAGAGTCCTGATGAAAGTGTAAATGAGAGGTTACTCTCCCTGCTCTCGGCATTCCACTGACAAGATCTCCCTTCAGCCAGGGGCACCTCTAGCTACTTAACACTGATGATACCTCTAGAAACGTAATACTTGGTGGAACCTCTAGCTACTTAATATTGAAGGTACTTTTGGATACCTAATACTAAGGTGCACCAGTAGTTACCGATGATGGCAATAAAAGTAAAGGAGAAGTGACAGCTGGGCCAGCCAGCACACTTGGTGTGCGGTTCAGAGGGGGTTTGTAGGTTCAGAGGGGGTTTGTAGGTTCAGAGGGCAAAATCAAAGATGCCAGGACATCTGTGCCTATAGGCTCCTGTGAGGTAAATCCGGGCCTGCTTATATATATATATATATATATATACATATATATATATATATTTATATATATATTATATTGACTTTGCAGGTCGCAGATTATGCTGCAGAGCTTTGTGCTGTAGCTCTGCCTCTCCGCAATCAATCTCCGCCTCCACCCGCCACTCTCAGTGAAAGAGGACTGAGAGGGGCGGGGAGAGGCGGCGATTGGCGGAAATTGACTGCGGAGGAAGCAGAGCTATAGCGCAAAGCTCTGCCTCTTCAAGGAAGTAAAGCCCTGCGAGCCCTGGAACCTTGCAGGGCTATTTCTCAGTAATAAATCACTCATCTGCGGGGATGTGACGATTCCACTCGGAAATTAATGCTGAAGAGGATTTTATGACAATATAAGGTAAAAAAGAGACTTCAGAGTCTTTTTAAGCCAAGCACTTATAAGTAGCTCCTCTCTCTGACAATGAAACCAAGTGAAAGTGTACACATAAGTGGACAAGACTGTCAGGCATTTACTTACTGTGAAGACACCAACACAGAAGAAACGCCACTGCGTTGTGATATGTGGGACTACCTAAAGTATCTGTTGAAAGTGTATTCACTCCTTTTACTGTTCTACAGCATTTGGCAAGATTGTACAATCATTACTGAATCATCAAAGGACACAGTGGTTAAGCAGGACCTGAAGGCTGCAGACAGGACAGTAAAAAGCAGTAGTACACCAATAAGCAATTAGTCATTCTTTGCTGTGAATCTAACTGGATGAAAAGGAGATTTTCTTTTCTATATTTGCCAGTAGTTGCCTGTAAAGTGTACAGATCCTATCGCTATGCTATGCGCAGCATGTGCGAGAATTCCAGCCTGCATCCACAAACTACAATCTTCTACCACTAGAGAATGAATTACTTTCATGGAGCACTGAAAACAAAGGTTGGAGATACAACTATAAACGGATTAAAACAGCATTAAGGGATAAAATCATTAAACCTAGTAGCAAAGCCGGATTTATTATTGCCTTCCTGAGCTTGAGAACACTAAAAAAAACATAAGTTATCCAGCAAACCGATTTCATAAAGATTGCTTGCTACTTAAAGGCGGCAAAACGTTGCCACCCTCACCTGCATATCATATAACCAAAGTGAGGGAATCGGCATTTGTGCTACTGCAGCCATGAATATATTGTCACATCGAGAACTAAGGTGCTAATGAAAACAGGATGCCCTGGATTTCTGTTTTTAAAAAGTTCTTGCATGGGTCAATGCAAAAAGAACCCCCCCCCAAAAACCCCTGCAAATGCTAACTGATGAGCCTTTCAGCAATGCTTTTTTGGTATGATAAAACCAAATCTACCACCTACCAGATGACATTTTTTTAAGAGATCCCTGTTTGCTGGATCATTTATACTCTCCAGTTTGGGAGAAGCTTCACAAAAAAGGCACTTAGGGTGCTTTTCCACTAGCTTTGATCGGTTTCAAAAAGTTGATCGCGGCTGTTTTGCGAATTGCAACTGCACTGCCAGCCTTCTGGATTTTTCGTGCAGTGGCTCTCGTGCCCGAAATATCGCAGCACAATCGTAGTTGTGGAAATAGGGCAGGTCTGAGTGTCCTGACGAGGCATGGGATCACGCGAAACAGCTGTTGACACAGACTCTTTTTTACCTTTTGTAACCTGCTTTTGCATCGTGCTTAAATGAAAGAATCCTGTTTCTGAGTTCCGGAATCCGTATTTCTTTTGTGATACATGTAGTTGTGGAAATAGGTGGAAATAGATGGTAATACGCGCAACCGCGTCACCGAGTGGAAAAGGACCCTTACTCTTTCTTAAAGAAGCTGAAAAAAATATGCTTTTATGACAATCAAGGAGGGAGGTAAATAACCTACTAGTACGTTTTGGGGTGTGGGAAGGAAGCAGACCATTCAAAAGAAACTTATATACCCAGAGCCGGATCATCAACCAGGCACCTCAAACACCAGCTTGGGGCCCCATCCTGGCAGCAGGTAAAGTCTTAACTTTATTGAAACTATAACATTTCAGTACAGTTCCTCCCCCCCACTCCACAAACTCACACAATGACCATTGCCAAGTAGCAGCAGGCAGGTGAGGGGGGACTATTTTCTCACCAGTCTGCTGCTGGCGGAAGAACACCCCTGGCTGGCCCGACAATTAATCTTTAGTTCCGGCCAGGGAGGAAGAGCTGCCGGAGGTGGCGCTGCTGAGCAGAGACGAGTCCCACGTGATGTGAGGAAGACGGAGAAGACAGGAATGCTGCTGCTGCTCAGATTTCAGTATGTATAAGGGGATGGGGGAGGTCTGCTGCTACTGCCATAGTAGAGGTTTTGGTGAAATAAAGCCCCCACCATAGCCGCGGTAAGCCCCGCCCTCAACCCGTGGAAGCCCCGCCCACAACCCAGTGAAGCTCCGCCCCAGGACACTTTCCAACTCCCTCCATGAGCCCCCCCGCAATCTACACTGACCTCTCCCTCACCGCCCTGCAACCCACACTGACCTCTCCCTCACCCCCCTGCAACCCACACTGACCTCTCCCTCACCCCCCCTGCATCCCACACTGACCTCTCCCTCACCCCCCCTGCAGCCCACACTGACCTCTCCCTCACCCCCCCTGCAGCCCACACTGACCTCTCCCTCACCCCCCTGCAACCCACACTGAACTCTCCCCCCCCTGCATCGAACACTGACCTCTCCCTCACCCCCCCTGCAGCCCACACTGACCTCTCCCTCACCCCCCTGCAACCCACACTGACCTCTCCCTCACCCCCCTGTAACCCACACTGACCTCTCCCCCCCTGCATCCCACACTGACTTCTCCCTCACCCCCCTGCAACCCACACTGACCTCTCCCTCATCCCCCTGCAACCCACACTGACCTCTCCCTCACCCCCCCCTGCAACCCACACTGACCTCTCCCTCACCCCCCTGCAACCCACACTGACCTCTCCACCCCTGCATTCCACGCTGACCTCTCCCTTACCCCCCTGCAACCCACACTGACCTCTCCCCTCCTGCATCCCACATTGACCTCTTCCTCCCCCCCGCAACCCGCAATGACCTCTCCCTCCCCAGCAGCGCCCACACTGACCTCTCCCTCCCCAGCAGCACCCACACTGACCTCACACGCCCCACTCCCCTTATGTGTCCCAAAGGTACCCTCAGTTCTTTTATGACATTATGTGGGCGGAGGGAGCAGATGGGGTTAAGAATGGAGGGGGCCCAAATATGCTACATTGCTTGGGGCCCCACTTGGCCTTAATCCGGCTCTGTATATACCGCTAAGCACCAAAATGACAAGAAAGATGTAACACACAGTTTTACAAAACAATAGGCAACTAGGAAGATCATGTCAACACTTCCAGCAATGTAAAAATAACTGATAAGATAAAGTAAGTTAGACAACATACCTACTAAGTTTCGTGGGACTTGAATGACATCTTCTGCAAATTCAAGGTAGGTTCTGGCTTTCTTTACTGCATCTTGGTCCTAAACCAAAACATAATTAGTCTTTAAGATAGAAAGTGTCAAAATACTCTTAAAGTGCGTATACACGCACTACCGCCGGCAACGACTGGTCCGCCGGACCTTCCCGCTGGGCGGACGTTCAGGCGACAGTAGCACGGGTGTACGTGCTGTCGACGAATTGATAAGGCTGTTTCTGAACGTTCAGAAACAGCCTTATCAGTCTGCCTGACAGACTGTACACACGCACTACTGTCGCTGGAACACCCGCCCAGCGGGAGGGTCCAGCGGACCTTTACTCCTATGTACGTGTGCCTGAAAGTGAACATACAACCATCCAGATAACATTGTCATACAGAAATAAGTAATAAAAGTACAGTGATGGGAAAAACTATTTGCCCCCCTTCCTGATTTCTTATTCTTTTTCATGTTTGTCACACTTAAATGTTTCTGCTCATCAAAAACCATTAACTATTAGTCAAAGATAACATAATTGAACACAAAATGCAGTTTTAAATGATGGTTTTTATTACTTAGTGAGAAAAAAAACCTCCAAATCTACATGGCCCTGTGTGAAAAAGTGATTGCCCCCCTTGTTTAAAGCCATTTCTAAAGCTTTGGGACTCCAGCGAACCACAGTGAGAGCCATTATCCACAAATGGCAAAAACATGGAACAGCGATGAACCTTCCCAGGAGAGGCTGGCCGACCAAAATTACCCCAAGAGCGCAGAGAAAACTCATCCGAGAGGCCACAAAAGACCCCAGGACAACATCTAAAGAACTGCAGGCCTCAATTAAGGTCAGTGTTCACGACTCCACCATAAGAAAGAGACTGGGCAAAAACGGCCTGCATGGCAGATATCCAAGGCACAAACCACTTTTAAGCAAAAAGAACATTAAGGCTCTTCTCAATTTTGCTAAAAAAACATCTCAATGATTGCCAAGACTTTTGGGAAAATACCTTGTGGACCGATGAGACAAAAGTTGAACTTTTTGGAAGGTGCGTGTCCCGTTACATCTGGTGTAGAAGTAACACAGCATTTCAGCAAAAGAACATCATACCAACAGTAAAATATGGTGGTGGTAGTGTGATGGTCTAGGGTTATTTTGCTGCTTCAGGACCTGGAAGGCTTGCTGTGATAGATGGAACCATGAATTCTACTGTCTACCAAAAAATCCTGGAGGAGAATGTCCGGCCATCTGTTCGTCAACTCAAGCTGAAGCGATCTTGGGTGCTGCAGCAGGACAATGACCCAAAACACACCAGCAAATCCACCTCTAAATGGCTGAAGAAAAACAAAATTAAGACTTTGGAGTGGCCTAGTCAAAGTCCTGACCTGAATCCTATTGAGATGTTGTGGCGTGACCTTAAAAAGGCGGTTCATGCTAGAAAACCCTTAATTAAAGCTGAATTACAACAATTCTGCAAAGATCTGTGGGCCAAAATTCCTCCAGAGCGCTGTAAAAGACTCGTTTCAAGTTATCGCAAACGCTTGATTGCAGTTATTGCTGCTAAGGGTGGCCCAACCAGTTATTAGGTTCAGGGGGCAATTTATTTTTCACACAGGGCCATGTAGGTTTTGAGTTTTTTTTCTCACTAAATAATAAAAACCATCATTTAAAACTGCATTTTGTGTTCAATTATGTTATCTTTGACTAATAGTTAACGGTTTTTGATGAGCAGAAACATTTAAGTGTGACAAACATGCAAAAGAATAAGAAATCAGGAAGGGGAGCAAATAGTTTTTCACATCACTGTATAATGACATCTAAAATGCTATCGATTGAGATTTCACTGTTGATTACATAATTAGAAAGAAAAAAAGTGTGAGCCAGCTGCATCGCTTATATTACTGGATTGCTAAGTTCAGTACTTGCATATTTTTCATTATGTACATAAATACTGTATGCTGAACACATTTTTGTTTAACTGGTTAAGTGGTTTAATGAAGGTTTATAATCAATACAGTTCCACTTTACAGTGTTCGTATTCTCATAATTAAGCTTGGTCCGATAAAAATAACTACAGTATACCATTTTAAGTACATAGTTATAGTTATTTTGGTTGAAAAAAGACATACGTCCATCGAGTTCAACCAGAGAACAAAGTACAAAACTAAAAATAATACAGCATGTTTCCGGAACGGCACTTGAATAGGAAGTGTAGACAGCCAGTTTACAACTGCAGAAGCAATAATATTAACTTCAGAGATCCGTTTTTCAATTAATGGTCAGCACACAGTTAAAGGGTGCCTGAACTGATGTATGACATAATGATATAAACGTGTATGTACAGTTCCAAGCCTACATAGGAACTAGGCTGTGTTCCTTTTTCTTTTCACTCACTCTAAGGGTAGGTGGACACATAACATAACGTGAAAGGTCACGTTTTGTGTCATGTGCGTTTTTGCTGCGTTTGCAGTTTTTAACTGCAGATGTGTTTTGCATGCGTTCAATGCGTTTTGCATATACAAAACGCATATGCGTTTTGTATGAGTTTTTCATGCGATTTTCAATTGCGTTTTATGCAAACTACTAGGAAGACAACAGGAAGAGGAAATACATCACAAAACAATAAAAAAAAAAAACCCATATAAAAACGCATGAAAAACGGATACCATTGCTTTTGCATTGACTTTCATTATGTGCGCTTTTGCATATTATGCAACAAAACCAGCGGTTTTAAAAGATGCACGCATACAAAACGCATATTCTTTTCCTGCGGCCCATAAACTTCCATTAGTGGCAAAAACGCCGCATTTTCTGCAACTCTAGTGTTTCTGTTAAGTGTGCACCTAGCCCAAGGGATAAAATTGCAGGGCTCTGAATTACAGTTTCTCTCTGGACTGTAGTGGCAGAGTTTGTTCTTTGCTTAGTATAAGCACCTAGATGAGCTGAAGTCAAACACTTTTAGGCCTCTTGCACACTGCATGCATTTCAGATTCCGATTCCGGTTTTTAATCTGTTTTTACATCCGATTCCGATTCAGATTTTTAATCTTAACTGCATGCTGCGTTTTTTGATCCGTTTTTCTGTTGAATGTATTCAAGGAAAATCGGAAACGGAATCGGAATCGGAAAACGGATTTGCAGTGTGCAGGGAGCCTTAAAGTACTGGCCAAGAGCCTCTTCAGCAGGGAACACACTTACAGGGGTATTTTAACTGTAATTTTCGGGTCTCCTCTGCATTGTGTTCGCTTTTGCAATTGTGGTTTCTGTGAACATTTTTCATATTCGTTCCCCAATTTTTCATTTGTGGCAGGATACATTGTAATTGCGAAAAACTTGTGACATGGGAAAAAGAAAACCACTGCACGATTTAAAAACGCACAAAAAAAACTCAAATGCCAGCCAGCCGTCTGCTTGGGCAGCTCCAAGCAAGATTCAACCTTGCCTGATTTCGGAGGCCCGGTCAAAGCCAGACCGCATCTCACATAAACAGCTCAGGAAGAAGATAAGGTAGGCCCCCAGCTCTCCCCAGTGCATCTCTCTGCCTGACAGCAAAGACTCTAGTTATGCCTTGCGATTGTTGTTCTTTGCATTCTTGTATCACCTTTCCTTACATTTTTTCATATTTGATTCTGATGAATATTTTAAAACCTCACAAAGGTGCATCATACTCATTGTTTATAATTTACTTTGAACATGTAAAAAAAAAATTACATTGAAAAAACAAACAATATACATCATAACAAAGTGATTAAACACAAAGCCTTCTTGCCCATGCAGCACATGCTATGCATGAAATCAATATTTTTCAATATGAAAGATGTAACCCTCACCTCTCCATAAATATGAAATGTGCACGTGTCTTCATCCAGATCGATGGCAGTCACTCCGGGAACCTTCCTAGCTTGTTGTATATTCGCCCCATGAGTTCCGATAGCTAAGCCCATTAGGTCCTCTCGAACAACAAACTGCTCATGAAACCTGGATGCTAGCTGCCTGGAGCTCTGCAAAAGCAAACATCTTCTAAATATTACACACAACTCTAAGAAAGTAACATAGAAAAAAAAAATCAGTCCTTTATCAGTGGATTACTGTGTCCTTATCTGTTAATATAGCCCTGTCCTCATCTCTTAATATAGCTCTATTGTATAAAAAGATTATAGCTGGCCATACAGTCAATTATAACCTGATATAATAAGCCAATCGACCCCTGTCCGACTGAAATTCAAATCAACAGTAATTGATTCCATCCCTGCAACGCAAACACAGTTTTGATAGATTTCAGGTCTATTCAGCATTGATTGTATTGCTTGAAGCAGAGCAACACTAGAGGCTATCAATACTCCACTGCTCCTTCCCCACCCACCCTTGCGTTATTTTTCAACAGGTCTGACCAGCCTTTAAATAGATAAATTGCACAAAAATAATCAAAAGTTAATGAATTGGATATGTTTGTAATATATGAATAGCAGATTAAATAACAAAAATTGAATTAGAAAATTATCAGAAGAATCAAAGGGTGTATGGCAGCTTGACTGCTACAGCAGTATTTGTTGCTGTCACAAACAGTGCTCTGGTTGGGCCAGCTCCAGCAGGTACCATATTAACTGTATTATTGTTCCCTCTAGAGTTGGGTACGATCTCAATAAAATTTTGTGTTGCAACAGTTGGTATGCTGGGGACCCAGATATTATTATACATTTCCTTCCAGGCAATATGTATATTAACCACTTGAGGACCGTGGGCTTTACCCCCCTTAAGGACCGGCCACTTTTTTTCAATTCAGACCACTGCAGCTTTCACGGTTTATTGCTCGCTCATACAACCTACCACCTAAATGTATTTTGGCTCCTTTTCTTGTCACTAATAAAGCTTTCTTTTGGTGCTATTTGATTGCTCCTGCGATTTTTACTTTTATTATATTCATCAAAAAAGACATGAATTTTGGCAAAAAAACGATTTTTTTAACTTTCTGTGCTGACATTTTTCAAATAAAGTAAAATTTCTGTATACATGCAGCGCGAAAAAAGTGGACAAACATGTTTTTGATAAAAATAACCCATTCAGTGTATATTTATTGGTTTGGGTAAAAGTTATAGCGTTTACAAACTATGGTGCAAAGTTAAAATGACACTTTGTGAAAAAAACCAATAAAAATCAATTTCTGCTAACTTGTGACAAAAAATAAAATCTTCTATGAACTCACCGTACTACTAACAGAATACCTTGGGGTGTCTTCTTTCTAAAATGGGGTCATTTGTGGGGTTCCTATACTGTCCTGGCATTTTAGGGGCCCTAAACCGTGAGGAGTAGTCTTGAAACAAAATTTCTCAAAATGACCTGTGAAATCCTAAAGGTACTCATTGGACTTTGGGCCCCTTAGCGCAGTTAGGGTGCAAAAAAAGTGCCACACATGTGGTATCGCCGTACTCGGGAGAAGTAGTACAATGTGTTTTGGGGTGTATTTTTACACATACCCATGCTGGGTGGGAGAAATAACTCTGTAAATGGACAATTGTGTGTAAAAAAGATCAAAAGATTGTCATTTACAGAGGTATTTCTCCCACCCAGCATGGGTATGTGTAAAAATACACCCCAAAACACATTATACTACTTCTCCCGAGTACGGCGATACCACACGATTGGCACTTTTTTGCAGCCTAACTGCGCTAAGGGGCCCAAAGTCCAATGAGTACCTTTAGGATTTCACAGGTCATTTTTGTTTCAAGACTACTCCTCACGGTTTAGGGCCCCTAAAATGCCAGGGCAGTATAGGAACCCCACTAATGACCCCATTTTAGAAAGAAGACACCCCAAGGTATTCCGTTAGGAGTATGGTGAGTTCATAGAAGTTTTTATTTTTTTGTCACAAGTTAGCGGAAATTGATTTTAATTGTTTTTTTATCACAAAGCGTCATTTTCCGCTAACTTGTGACAAAAAATAAAATCTTCTATGAACTCACCATACTCCTAACGGAATACGTTTGGGTGTCTTCTTTCTAGAATGGAGTCATTTGTGGGGTTCCTATACTGCCCTGGCATTTTAGGGGCCTTAAACCGTGAGGAGTAGTCTTCTTGAAACCAAATGTCGCAAAATGACCTGTGAAATCCTAAAGGTACTCATAGGACTTTGGGCCCCTTAGCATACTTAGGGTGTAAAAAAGTGCCACATATGTGGTACCGCCGTACTCAGGAGAAGTAGTATAATGTGTTTTGGGGTGTATTTTTACACATACCCATGCTGGGTGGGAGAAATATCTCTGTAAATGACAATTGTTTGATTTTTTTTACACACAATTGTCCATTTACAGAGAGATTTCTCCCACCCAGCATGGGTATGTGTAAAAATACACCCCAAAACACATTATACTACTTCTCCAGAGTACGGCGATACCACGTGTGACACTTTTTTGCAGCCTAGGTGCGCTAAGGGGCCCAACGTCCTAATCACAGGTCATTTTGAGGCATTTGTTTTCTAGACTACTCCTCACGGTTTAGGGCCCCTAAAATGTCAGGACAGTATAGGAACCCCACAAATGACCCCATTTTAGAAAGAAGACACCCCAAGGTATTCTGTTAGTAGTACGGTGAGTTCATAGAAGATTTTATTTTTTGTCACAAGTTAGTGAAAAATGACACTGTGAAAAAAAAAAAAATCAATTTCCGCTAACTTTTGACAAAAAATAAAATCTTCTATGAACTCGTCATACACCTAACAGAATACATTGGGGTGTCTTTTTTCTAAAATGGGGTCAGTTTGTGGGGTTCCTATACCGCCCTGGCATTTTACGGGCCCAAAATCGTGAGTAGTCTGGAAACCAAATGTCTAAAAATGACTGTTCAGGGGTATAAGCATCTGCAAATTTTGATGACAGGTGGTCTACGAGGGGGCGAATTTTGTGGAACCGGTCATATGCAGGGTGGCCTTTTAGATGACAGGTTGTATTGGGCCTGATCTGATGGATAGGAGTGCTAGGGGGGTGACAGGAGGTGATTGATGGGTGTCTCAGGGGGTGGTTAGAGGGGAAAATAGATGCAATCAATGCACTGGGGAGGTGATCGGAAGGGGGTCTGAGGGGGATCTGAGGGTTTGGCCGAGTGATCAGCAGCCCACATGGGGCAAATTAGGGCCTGATCTGATGGGTAGGTGTGCTAGGGGGTGACAGGAGGTGATTGATGGGTGTCTCAAGGTGCGATTAGAGGGGGGAATAGATGCAAGCAATGCACTGGCGAGATGATCAGGGCTGGGGCCTGAGGGCATTCTGAGGGTGTGGGCGGGAGATTGATTGCCCTAGGGGCAGATAGGGGTCTAATCTGATAGGTAGCAGTGACAGGGGGTGATTGATGGGTAATTAGTGGGTGTTTAGGGTAGAGAACAGATATAAACACTGCACTTGGGAGGTGATCTGACGTCGGATCTGCGGGCGAACTATTGGTGTGGGTGGGTGATCAGATTGCCCGCAAGGGGCAGGTTAGGGGCTGATTGATGAGTGGCAGTGACAGGGGGTGATTGATGGGTGGCAGTGCCAGGGGGTGATTGATGGGTGGCAGTGACAGGGGGTTATTGATGGGTGATTGACAGGTGATCAGTGGCTTATTACAGGGAAGAACAGATGTAACGAATGCACTGGCGAATTGATAAGGGTGGGTCTGAGGGCAATCTGAGCGTGTAGGCGGGTGATTGGGTGCCCGCAAGGGGCAGATTAGGGTCTGATCTGATGGGTAACAGTGACAGGTGGTGATAGGGGATGATTGATGGGTAATTAGTGGGTGTTTAGGGTAGATAACAGATGTAAACACTGCACTTGGGAGTTGATCTGATGTCGGATCTGCGGGCGATCTATTGGTGTGGGTGGGTGATCAGATTGCCCGCAAGGGGCAGGTTAGGGGCTGATTGATGGGTGGCAGTGACAGGGGGTGATTGATGGGTGATTGACAGGTGATCAGGGGGATAGATGCATACAGTACACAGGGGGGTGGGGGGGGGGGGGGGAGTCTGGGGAGAATCTGAGGGGTGTGGTGGTGATCAGGAGGGGGCAGGGGGGGGGGATAAAAAAAAATAGCGTTTACAGATAGTGATTGATGGGTGATTAGGGGGTTGATTAGGTGCAAACAGGGGTCTGGGGGTGGGCAGGGGAGGGGTCTGAGGGGTGCTGTGGGCGATCTGGGGCGGGGGGGGGGGGGTGAAATCAGTGTGCTTGGGTGCGACATAGGGTGGCTGCAGCCTGCCCTGGTGGTCCCTCGGACATTGGGACCACCAGGGCAGGAGGCAGCCTGTATAATACACTTTGTAAACATTACAAAGTGTATTATACACTTTGTATGCGGCGATCGCAGGGTTAACATCCCGCCGGCGCTTCCGTATGGCCGGCGGGATGTTGCGGCGTGTGAGCGGTGACAGGCGCCGGATCGCGTCACGGATGACGCGATCGCTCCGCCTATGCCCTTACAAGGACCGCCGCCTCTGTGGGTGAGCTGGTCCTTGCGGGCTCCACTTCCCGGCCGCCTCTGTGCGTTAGGCGGTCGGGAAGTGGTTAAGCTGCCCCAGATATTTGCCCCATTTGAAACAGGCCTTTAATGTAGAGGATTCTGTATTTCTGAGAAAAGCATACAACCAAGAAAGTAGACTACAGGGCTTGGTTTTCATGAATATATATTTTTCTAGTTCTGTAAGGTTAGATCTAATTGTTCTTTACCTTTCTCTTAACTGCCTGATAAAGCTTAAAAGGGCACTACAGCGAAATTTAGGCTACTGGAATTACCCTAGTAGCATGTTTCTAATAGAGCAACACATATTAGGTAGTGTTTTTGTTTACAACGTGTTAGCTGGATAAGATAATTTAAAGCACACACAGATCCTGGCATAAGTAACAGTGAAGCAGGGAACAGATGTTCTCCTTGGTTTAGCTAGGTTGATAGCTGACATATCACCTCTCCTCTCTGTGCTGTGAGCTCAAAGTCCCTTTTTATAATGCAAGCACAAAAGCAAATATTGTTAAGTGCTCTAGAACGTGTTAGCTAAATAAATAGGCTGCTAATTTAAGACATTCCACAGCACAGTACTTGCTGCTGACTGAGTCTGCATTAGAGAACAGGGTTTGAGCTCACAGCACAAAGAAGAAAGATATCAGTGGTTATCAGCCTAACTGAAGTCGCTTCCATGCTTTTTGGTTACCCGAAGCCAGGATCTATATGTGTGCTAAATTATCCTATCCAGCCAACCTTTGTAACCAAAAACACTATCTAATATGCGTTGCTCATCCTATTACAAACATGTTACTAGGGTAATCCCAGTAGCCTAAAGTTCACTGCAGGGCCCCTTTAAATCACATTTTGTTTGACCTAGCATTGTTGCCCCAAATCTACTGCTTAGATAATGTCTATCATCCAACAACGTTTCAAGACACAAATACAATCTTTCTTGACTTTTGGACAACCCTATGTAAAGACATAATGTAAATGGTGTTCCACATACTTCAAGTTGCTTGCTGGCTTCTTCATTTCTCAACATCAGCGATAATTTGGTCCGAAGACTTCGGAAATGCATGTCACTTAGCATGTTTGCCCTTTTTATTGTAACTTCATTTACAGACTGGAAGATGAAAGAAGATGAAAATGAGTATGATACTACCAATGCAGTAATGATATACAAAATCCATATCCAAATTATTTTGTCAAATTGCAATAAATTACACAGGCGACTACCATGATATCATTCTAGACCTGAAGCCCCCCTGTGCGCGCGCACCAGCGTCTGAGCACTCGGGCTGACACGGACGCCACCCATGGATGCAGATTTTTAAACATTCTTCTGTAGAGGGAAGACTCTGGATTCCATAGAGCCTTCCCGCTCCTCCCTGTGTCTCGTCATTCCTGCACTGTCCCTGGTGGAAGCTACCTGTTCTTCTAGGTCTTCGCCACTGCACGTGCAGCTCTAAGAGGTACTTACATCACGGAGTACTTCCCAAGAAGAGAGCATCTGTACAGTGTGAGTGCAACCCCAGACTAGTGCGTGGACAGTACAGATGCGCTCATCTTTGGAAGCACTCGGGAACGCTGCACAAGCAGTGCCACTCAGTTTACATCAGCTGATGCCACAGCTATACTAGTATTAATAAATACCTAATTAACTGAAGTGAAGGCAATCTTTAAGGGATGCAAAAAGTGTGTGCACATTTGGTAACCCCTACTACATAAATATTGCATTATTAATCTTCCTCCTAAAATGAAATAACAGAATATAGCCGTCTATAAACAGATTGGCACCATTCCATCATAAGGGATTTTGGCACTAAAAACAAAGTGATTTCCTGAGCGATGTCTGGCTCTGTATTCCCTGAATCAAAACAATAATAAAAAAAAAATGCAGGCACCGCGGATGTGGCAAATCACAATCACGGTAGTGGAGTCACGGCCATAGACTATTATTAACCTAGTGCTTTGTGAATCACCAGTGATTCCTCGAAAGCACAAATTGTGTCCGAAAAGGCTTCAGTGGACCCCAGGCCGAAAGGTTCCTCACAAACGTTCCCTGAAGCAAATTACTAACACCCAAACTGTAAAACTCAAAAGCAAAGGAGGAGAGTACATTATCAGTAAATAAATCATCTGTCAGACCTCTTATCAGCTATACGGAATGAATATGGCAATGCTTACTAGGATGACTAGCTGGCAGTTTTCAGAGTCGTACGTTACTGAAAAGGCTCCGACAGCTTTCTTGAAATCTTTATGGGCAGATTCTTTTGCACACCTGAAATTGCACACATTAATAAGAAGGTGGGGATATTCTAAACAAACAGAACAATACAACAGCAACAATATTCATAAAAAAACAAAAACAAAACACAAATGCAAGGCTGTATAGAGAAAAACAATGAAAAGCTGCACTTTGGGCTCAGCTAAAGTGAACCTGGAATAACTACACTCTAGCCAATTATTTAATTACCAGGTACCAAACAAAGTAAATTACATACTCTACTGATGCCACAAATATGGCTGTTTGTTTTAATGAGATTTTGGAGGAACATTTTTGTTATAATAGTCTGGGTACCAATGAAAACGTGGTGTGGGTTTCTATCGAGCGTGCGTATAAAAACGTCGCTGGCGAGTTGGGCGCAGGGTGAACCAAATGATGGCTTACCATGCTGCAGCTCAAATTCACAGCGGTGTTAAATACTATTGTAGCAACTTGAAGGGGGAGGAGTGATTCGTGGTCCAGTAACCTTGAATTGCCTGTGCGCGGGCCGCACACTAGAGCATTACTGCTATAATAGCACCCAACTCAGACTCGTGCACGGCGCCAAACCCACCTGCTTCTTTCTATAGGTACAGTTTAGCAGAGTTCAGAGCTGTGCTGTAAAGACGCAGTCATCATTTTCTTGCAATCATTCCTATTTCATTTTGTGAAACCAATCTTCATTGAAATGCATTCAGTAAAACAAGAACATTACTCTGAAACTGACAGAATTAGTGTGTCTACGGAGCACCATTTCTAGTCTATGGCCATTTCAAAACTATAGTTCAGATTAACTTTAAATGCATTCATAAAAAGGTGCATGTAAAATTATATTGCTTATCCCCGAATATAAGTCGACCCCAAAATGTGACCCTCTTAAGCTGGAGTATTTTATTGACTCAAGTATAAGTCCACCCAGCAATGGCTGTACTTGGGGACCAGGAGAGGTTAATGACTGCACTGCATAAAGTATTGCAGCCATTAACCCTTAATGGCCATTAAGTACAGCAACAACTTTCCTAGGTCGTTGAGCTAAAGAGGATAGGATTAGCGTGGCACTTCTCCTCTCTAATGGGGGATTTGTTGACTCCAGCCTCTCAGGCGGGCTTTATGTGGACCGGTGGTCAATAATATACTGACAGTCTTATTAGTATTCAAACACTGTATGCAGGACGTGTGCTCCGCTGTTGTAATATGAAGGAAGAGATTTGAACAATATAAAATGAAGAGCAGAGAGCGTGCATCATCCGTCCAGACTTGTGCATTTATTGCGGATAGGCAAAAACCAGTGCAGATACAATACGGTGCATAACATGATTCATCTGTGTTACATGTTTGATGTGTATATCATAGTTGGCAGACTTATCTGTATTCCCGTATATAGCCCGTCAGTGATGGAGGTGGGAGCATGGGAGTGAGATGGGCCTAGCGACGGCAGTTTCGCGTCCTCCTGGACGCTTGGTCACGCTGCGCTCCACTACTAGTGGAGCGCAGCGTGACCAAGCGTCCAGGAGGACGCGAAACGGCCGTCGCTAGGCCCATCTCACTCCCATGCTCCCACCTCCATCACTGACGGGCTATATACGGGAATACAGATAAGTCTGCCAACTATGATATACACATCAAACATGTAACACAGATGAATCATGTTATGCACCGTATTGTATCTGCACTGGTTTTTGCCTATCCGCAATAAATGCACAAGTCTGGACGGATGATGCACGCTCTCTGCTCTTCATTTTATATAACTTTCCTAGGTCCCCAAGTGCAGCAATACCCCCCCTCCAGTAAGCAATGTAGTCTAGCATGTTTCCCCATGCTCTTTCATGTTGATTGTCCTGGCCAGGACTTTCAGACCTGTTCTCTTGGCATTTCCTTTATCAAGAAAGTATCACTTACCACTGGGGAAATGAGTGCAAATGGTAATGTCACCGTCAGTACACACATTACTCAGTGTGCTTAGTGTTACAGCCATTGGTTAGTAATGGGTGTCTCTAAAATCTACTCATATTGAAAGTAATTTATACAAAGTATTGCTTTTCCAATAAAAAGGTGATGGTGGGAGGGAGGTTATAAAGTGTCCTCGCTGCTGTGGCTCACTCTGCAAAAGCACACCCACGGCTGTGACTTCATTCATTTATTTAGCGATTCAAACCTAAATGTAAAGTCATTATTGCAATGGATCCAGGTGGCCTGCTCCTCACCACTGATAATCTCAAGTCTGCTCATACTCCTGGATCAAACAAAATTGCATTGGTGCTTGTTCATGTCACAGGAGCCGTGTCTGGCTGAGATTTCCTGCTGTAGCCACTACATAGTGACTGAAAGACAACAGTTAGGTTGCCAGTCACTAACTAGGCATCACTAAAGCAGGGATTGTAGCTGACATGCCCAATTCATCTACCCTCCAAGACAAATACCTCATCACTACAGATATCATGTCACTGATTGAGCAGAACTCGGGGTTAGGAGGAGGGAGGGTAACGGCCCGGTTTCACTAGGATGCTGTGTACGTTGCCAACTGTGCTGATGCAAATCCGCATGGGAATTCGGATGCGATGTCTGAAAAAATGCAGCAGGCACTATTTTCATCTACAATGGAAACGTAGCCTGAGAAGTAAGCAGGTTGGAAGATGTTCATGCTGAGGAGTAGGACTGCCACAATTCATTACATCAATAACATTACTAAATAGTTTGCAATATCATTTTAAACAGTTTTTACATAATTCTTATAATTCAATTTTTTATTATATCCAAAAAACAAACCTAAACTAAGATTAGGTATTTCTATGTGCCCTTCTGGAAGATGGGAGATCTTTTAAAAGTAGCATAGTTTGTAAATGTCTGACTGTTGCCTTAAATCTATGGGTACCTTAAAGTGGGACTTCCATCTAACACTGAAGATGCACCAGTGCTGCACAGGTATACCTGAATAAAGAAATTATTAAAATGTATTTATTTTATTACTACTTTCTAAAAGAGTGATGTTAAATCCCCCAGGCAGCTCAAGCAGAACTGAAGGAGTTATAAGATCACAGGCAGGCACAGGTTCATGCCAGAGAAAGCCATTATTAAAGCAAACCTGTGACTTTTAGAAAAAAGTCAGATACTAAGGGATCATTCACACTGCACAACACATGCGCAAACGTGATTTTGTGCATGTGTTTTTTCGCTTAAGGAGTGCATCTTGCAGGGCGTTCTAGCACAGATGTTGATGGCTTAGACACAATAAAACCCGAAATGAAAACGTGTGCATCATGCACTGAAATGTTCTCCGCCGTGTCAAAGCAACACACGGGAACGCACACTGTACTGTGAACGGTCTATGGACTTTCATGTTACCATGCATATCAGATACTATGTGCAGTGTGTCATGAATAACAGTAACACCCATAGTGTGAATGAGCCCTTACCTCGGTAGCGGAAAGCCTCTGGATCTTCCGAGGCTTCACACGTCCTCCTCGGGATTTCCCCTGGATGCAGGACCATATGGACATCGTGAGCACACTCCCATCCATGAATGAGCGCAGCCGCACTGGGCAGGAGCCGCTCATACTTGGCAGAAAAAGCTGAGGCTCAATGGCTCCGTGCTACTGCACATGAGGTTTGCGCCTGCCCAGTTCGTCCATGCTCCCATCAACAAGTCCTTGTCCAGGAGCAACACTGGAACGACGAGGTGGATGAGGGAAGCCTCTAGATTATCTAGAGACTGCCCTCTACTAAGGTTTCTAACTTTCACATTTTCTTAAGTCTCAGGTACCCTTTAACTAATGCAAAAAAAATAGGCCTATCTTCTGAGAAGGATCCAACACTTGGCTCTCATTCGCTCAGTGCAGCTGGACTATAGAAGAGTAAACATGGGGGTAATCTATTCTTCAAGCTCAAGCTACACAAACTTTTTATTTTTCTACCAATGTACCTTTGTATATACAAAAGCAAACAAAACATACAAACGCTTTAAAACTTTTTCAAGCATACTTACATTTGCCGCAAGTCATCAGGTACGTCCAACTTTATTTTGTGGAAGGTGTTTTTTGTTGCTGGCTTGTTAGGATTTACAGACCTCAGTCGTTCTATGGTGACAATTTCATTGTATGTAGCATCACAAGCTGCATACTCGATTACGTAAAACTACAGAGAACAAACAAAACAAACAAAAAAAAAAAACATCCGCTAAAAAGCTCTGGAGTAAAAATGTCAGCCGAAAGTTGGTTGTCAAGACTAAATGGCAACAAGCCAAATTAAGGTTTGATGAGAAGATAAACAAATGAAAGAAATCTAGACACATTCCTACCTCACCCTTTATCATTCTAACTTTCGCAAGCCACCAGCAGCATGGCTCTTTTTCATTTGCCCTGGAATAAACCTAGAAAAGATTTTGAAAAGCATGAAAATTTGGTTACAATAGGTTCATGATATCGCAGTACAGCCAACATCGTGGATTTCGAGAAAAGACAAAATCTCTCCACCCATCCAACATGCCTTCCTAGAATTAAAAGAAACAATTGTCAGAGTTTAAGATGATCTCCATTCACAACGGAAGTAACCATATAATCCATTGCCTAAAATATTTTACTGTCCTATCAAGTCCATTCTTAGTTCTATTAGTACTAGTAGTGTAGAATACAGAATACAATCAATTTGTTACGAAGTCACAGTGCTTGAAACGTCAGACTGACAAGCTTTCACCTATGATGTCCAGCTATAGAAGGTTAGATGACCACCATCAGATGGTAGGCCTAATGCTATAAAGCGTGATTTTTTTTTGACTTGCCCAGTTTTCCTCAAATACCAACCAGATTCCAGAAATGGACTGTCCAGCTTCATTTTACATTACAGATCATCAACCCACCTCACCTCCAGAACTTTTCAAAAGTTTGCAAATACCTCAGTTTTAAAACTCGTACCACTCCTCTACTGTTTAAAACTGGTAGGCTCCCCAGATATTTTCTTGAAGCCTGCCATCTGGAAGCACGCCTCCCCAGTACAACTGGAATCCCCTCCTCTATTGACTCTGCAGCAAGAAAGGGGTTGAGTGACCCCTAACCACATCTTGATTGAGAGGGGTGGAGAGCAGTAGCTCAGTCTCTCCTCTGACCCCAAAAGGCAGTGCTCCTCCACTAGACCTCAGAGGAAAAGATGTAAAGATGGCAGGTGCGGTAACAGGATTGTGCTCCAAGTCTTACCAATACCAAGGTATTTGTATACTTTTAAATCTTTTATTGTTCGGTTACGCAAGAGCTAGGAGGGGAAGGAGAACTTCACTCTCAGCATATAACTACTGAGCATTAACCAACTATTTTACTACTCGCAAACCATTTGTGGGAGTACATCAAAAAAGGGCGCCCAGTAATCTCAATAGAATATCGGTAAATTTACCGATATTACACTACACTATTAAAGTGTAAAAACAACAGTAAAATAATGGTATGAAATACCAATATTTTACTAGATCTTAACCTAAGCCTATTTTCACACTGAGCCCTTCCACTGTGCGGGGTTTTAATTTACCTGACCTGAACGTGGGCAAAGTCTTTCTTGATTTAAAGTGACACTGAAAGGGAAAATAAACGTATAATGAATTGTATGTGTAGTACAGCTAAGAAATAGAGCGTTAGTTAGTTCTAATATTATTCCCAGTACAGGAAGTACTTTAGTAAGACCCTTCAGTTGTTATCTAAGAGCTTCTCTGAGCTACTCAACCCAGCTTGGGTGGCTGTTTTCTGGAGCACTTATCTAAATCTGTCTCTGACTGTTTTTTATGTAAAAGATTTTTACTGCAGGGAAGTTAAAAGGGTCGTTAGCTCTGCTTGCTTTATAGTTTAAAATACAGAGTAGTGGCCTGTAATTGCAAGTATGACAGACTGATGCAATGTTATGAAAAAAAAGAAGAAGCAATATATCTAAAACCAAAAATATGAGACTATTTTCTTTGCTCCTAATGGTCTATCAATCATCAGTACTACACATACAATTCATTATATCATAAGTTGTTTTTTTTTTGCCTCAGAGCCATTTTAAGTGTTATTGCAGGCACATCAGCTGGACAAGCCAACCAGGTGGGTTAGTTTTTCTCCTTTTAATGTAATGGTCAAATGAAAACTATCCTTCAAGATAACATGATTCAGTCAGTGTATGAACTATATGCATATTTGCTTCCTTCAAGATATCCTAGAGAAGTCTCTACAGTCAAACAGTGATCAGTACAGAGTTGAAAATAATAATAACTGTTCAATTATACAAAACTGGCTTAAGTCCTGGGACCCACAATGGCTTACACAGCGTCATGCGTTTTGAAAAATGTTCTCTCACTCACTTGAATGAGAATCATGGCAAAATTGTTCATGGCAATTTAATTTAAAAAAATCGCTGGGATTTTGCTGTAATTCTCACTCAAGTAAATGAGAGATGTTTTTCAAAACACAAACACTATGCAAAACTCTGCAAGTGGGACCCAGGCCTTAAAGTGGATCCAAGATGAACTTTTACTCATTGCATAATTGTGTTCCTTTCCTATTGTTTATAGGGCATTCCTCAAGTCAAATACTTTTTTGTTTTGATACTCTAATTCCCTATAAACTAAATAAGCCATGCCCAAAGGTTTTCAGAGAGCCTTGGCAGTAGCAAGGGCTCATGGGAGCTCAGTCTGGGCAGGACGGGGAGGTGTTACTAGCCATTGATTTCAGAGGCAGAGGGGAGGAGGAGGGGGGTAGGTTTTTTTCACAGGCTGAGTGCTCAAGATACAGATAAGCCTGCCTCTGTGTAATGTTTACAAACAACATGGCTGCTGTCATTGTATCACAGGAAGACATAATCATATTCTATTAAAGCTGTTTGCAGCTAGATTTGCTGTGTAAACCATCTAAACTTTAGATAAGATAGATAGACAAGTTACTTGTTATAGTTTTTCATCTCGGATCCGCTTTAAGCATCTTTAAATAAAAGCCAGGAAACAGAGGATGCGATGAAAACCTAAATTATTAGAAGTCACAGTAAACACAACCAACACTTTTCAGTGATTCCTGAGACTGAAGCAAGTATAATAACGTAAAGGGGAAGTGAGAAGAGGAGGATAAACACTTCCCTACTGATAAGTGACCAATCCATCAGATTTAGGGCTCATTCACACTTATGGCCCGTGCTGTCCATCATGACGCACCTCACATAGTGTCCGCAATGCAGGTAGCAGAGACATTCATGTTGTCATTCACACTACTGTGCGCGTTCTTGTGTGTTGAGTTATAATGCAACTGGGGACATCCTAGTTGCATGGCGCACACATTTTCATAAATTTTTCTTCATGTGTGAAAAAGGACCTACAAGGACGCCTGAAAAGTCAGGAGGAAAGCGCTTCCTCTGACATACAAAACAGTACTGATTTGTATAACATTTTTTGTGGACATCTCAATGGAACACAAAACATTTTTTATACAATTTTTAATGGAAGAGGTTTCTGATTTTGCCCTTTAACATCATACAGTCATTTCATTAGCTCCAGACCCCATGATTACTGTGAGCCAATCCCAGTAATCACAGGGCACACAATGGAAAAAAAAAAAAAAAAAGATGTCTCAGGTCCTTAAAGGGGCCAGACCCGTCAGATTCTGAAAGGGTTAAGAATAATTTTGAGCAATTTGAAGCAAACACGTGCAGCATGCAAAAAAAAAAGAAAAACAAAAAAAAACTATCTCTAAGCAGCAGGGGAAGGAGGCGGGCTGCGTGGCTGTACATTCACAGTGAAAGCTGCTTTCTAGTTAGGGAACACCCATTCTTTCTTTTCTGATTCGATCTAAAGTCAGTCTTCCTTGACATATTTTTCCAAGGGGAATGTCTCTAAAACAGCTGCTTAAACAATATGAAAGCTGTGAAAGTAATATGGCCTTTACTAACAATGACAAATCTAAGAGGGTGAACGATGGCTTTAATGTTGGAGTTAGGTGGAAGGGTCCACTGTAAGTTGGCATTAGTAAGAGCTAAAATGAAAGATAAGTAAAGCCTAAGGGCTCGTTTCCACTATAGTGAATCCGCATGCGGGTACTGCACGCGGATTCGCATAGGCAATGTAAGTGGATGGGGCCGTTTCCACTTGTGCGGCTGCGGGAGCGTTTTTTGGTGCGGCAGAAATCTGCACGGCAGAGCCGTCAGATTTCGCGTGCAGAAGGAATGTGCGCGAATCGCCGCTAATGTATCTAATAGGGAAATCGCATGCGGGGTGACCATGCGTTTTTTGCCGCGAAATCGCATGCGATTTCGCATAGATATTAATGTTAATTTACACAGGCAGTGACATGGTTAAATTCGCATATACCTTACCTATGCGGAATCGCATGCGAAATCGCGGCAAAAACGCATGCGGAATCGCACCCGCATGCGATTTCGTCCGCGGTGGAATGCAGGCGATTCAGCACCGCACTAGTGGAAACGAGCCCTTAGTGTTTATTTAAAGGGAATGGAATTCGAACCCCCTCTCCCCACTTTGTACACCAGAAAACCCTTTTATAAAATACAAAAATAAAAACAACAAAAATGAATCTTGATTTACTCAAAACAAAAACGTGTATTCTAAGTGAAGAATAAGTTGATATCCTGCCCCCCCCCCCCCAATAGCTGGTGTTATCCCCTTTGGCTGAAATATCTGCAGTGAGACACTTCTTGTAGCCATCTATCCGTCTCAAACATCGGTCTGAGGAAAGTTTGCTTCACTCTTCAATGGAGGAATTTTCTAGCTTTAAAAGGGATTTTTTATTTATACAGCCCCTTTCAAGTCACACCACAGCATCTCATGGAAAAAAAAGGTGCATGGCCAGGAACATGATACCTGGTTTTTAAAATCTGACCGAATAGAGATACTAGCAAAGGTTGTTTGGTTACAGTACTGTGGGGGACGGGCATCTCTGGGCGCTCAGACAGTAATTACCAAATTACTATGAAAAACAGCGTAATTCAGCCACCAGCAGTAGCTGGCAGCCAAATTATGTTTTTCTCCTGAGTCCATGGTGGCCTGGAGGGGAATAATAATTAATTCCACTGGACTTTTGCATCTTTCATCTTGGCCCTGCACCCAAATTAATGAGGGAAACTTTCCAATGAGAAAAGACAGCAATACAATATAGAATAATATGAAAAAGGATGAAATGTTTATCAAATTTTCATAGCTGTCTCTGATCTAAGCATGACCTTTACAGATCAGATTCTGAGCCTTGAAATTTGAGGCTGCTGCAGGGGTAGGGTGTTTAACTGACACTTGTTGCTGCTTATAGCCGATGCGCTCCACGTCATGGTCCAGGTCTCCAATACTTCCTTCTTCAACCCCAGAAGAAATTTTGGAGTGATGAGGAACGCCATTGAACACGACACGGAACGCATCAGCAATAAGCGGCGACAAGGGTGAGTTGACCCTCCTGCCACAAGTTTAAAAGCTTGGAATTCGAATTTCAGCGCTCATGCCCACTCTGTTCCAGCCGTGATGGTTTCTTCATACTTCTCATTACTGGGGTGGAGCACACAGTAAACCTCTTGTGGTGTGTAACAGCCACGAGAACCCTATAAAACTGGTACCCCACTGATGGCGCTTTGCGCTGAATCTCAAAGCGATGTCAGTTTCTGGAATTTGTTACTTCGATTCCCGGAGCGATTGCGATTTGGGCCAGCATTCCGTCAAAGCGATTGCTCAAGGTTCACTCCCAAAATGCTGCGTGCAGCGTTTTGCAACCGCTGTACTGCTAGTGGAACCACCCCTTTCGGGTTCCACTGTTGCAGCGCCTTGCCGATCGCTGGTGATCAACAAGACCTACAAAATCACTGTCACTGGGTCCCAGGCCTAGAGGATTGAAACAATTCACCACTCGGTCTACAAAGCCGATAGGCTACAGGTACACCTGAGCGGGTTAAGATAACAAGAAAACATCACCGTTGCTTGCAATTTCGGAACAAAGCAATGCTTCAAACATAATGTTAAAAAAAAAAAAAAAAAAAAAAGAAGTATGTTAATCTCAGTAATGCAACACTCCTCACAACCTACCATGATATCATCTTCTCCTTTCACCCTCAAAAACTAAAGAAAATACATGAAAAAGAGAACAGTTTAATATCTATTTCTGAGATCTGTATTAATGAAATAGAGGGATGGGAATGAGTTACCAACACTGGATTATCACAATGCATGTCAAATAAAAAAAAAAATTACCTCAACCTCGTCACTTTCATTTATATCTTTATTGTACCCTGGAGGGGGCGGGAACCTTACATCATGGAATGGTATCTGTCTCTCGGGCTGCCAGCTGAAAAACAAAACATAACCATTGTCCATTGTCGTTTACAACAATATTATTAACTTGGCCAAAATAAGTGACCTTTCAAACAGAAGGTCTCACACAACATGGATCAGTGGTGGAATATGCACCGTCCGTAAGAATCTAAAGTGCTTGCGTGCTGTACTGTGCCAACCTCAGATGTGGCTCCCAGGAGCACCTTAAGCGAATTATGAGAACCTATACTGTCTGCAACACTGAGAAGCGCACTATTCAAATTAACAAATATATACATGAATAATAGCTGGTAATTACCTACCCACATTTCCTCTTGCTGTATTAGGGCCCGTTTCTACTGGTATGGTTTCCACGCTGAATCCGCAGTTTCCCCGCAGGCAAATCACGCAGGGAAACTCTGCCATAGGGTACAATGGTGCCGCCAGCCAAATTGCTTGCGGTAGCGATTCGGCCGACATATCCATCTGTTTCGGTGCGGGAGGTTGCGAATCCCATAGCAGTGCCATACACGGCTGATGGGATTTGTCTGTGTATCTGCACACCAGGAAGTGACGCCGCGCGTCTTGCAGACACGTACGGCACCAGTGGAAACGGGCCCTTAACCTCAAAATCAGTGATAGCAGAAACAATGAAGTTTAGGCTTTGGTGTATACTTATTAGAATCATACAGGAGGCAGGGGTGCATCACCCTATTATACGTCACTGAACCACCTCAGAAAGGTGGGAGCAGCTGTACCATAATGTATTGTAACTTGTTTTAGAATTAAATTGTACAAGCGCTCAGCAGTGTACAAAACTACAAACTTTATTCAGTCAACATTGCATTCAAGTAAAGGAAACCATCTCCTGTAAAACCCACTGGTGATATACAGGGCAGGGGGCACAAACTATAACAAACTGAAAGCGGTCCTGTACACTCACATCAGCTACACTCAACCAACCACACTCACACTGCACCCTAGAGTCAGCAAGTGGTATAAGCTGTATATATATATATATATATATATATATATATATATATATATATATATATATATATATATATATATATGTATATGTATATGTATATATATATATATATATATATATATATATATATATATATATATATATATATTTATTTTTTTTGTGCAGAAAATGCATTAGATGTAAACTAGCCCATTGAGTAAAATAATCTGTTAAGCCCGGAACACACATCCAGTTTTGATGGGCAATTTTACCCTTTCCATGAAGTATTAGGCTCAACAGATTTTGAATACTATAAACAGAGTCAGTTCAATTCATGCAATCATATTGCTTTTTAATGCTCATTTCCTGAAATGCACTGCATCCAGTTCCCTCTCCCCAACAAATAAATAATAGTGACCCCCCCCAAAATAATCTTTGCTCACACTATTCCGCTTGTGTGGCGGTCAGGTGATCGTGGCTCAGTTTAGGGACCTACAGGAGTAGGAGGTGGTGGTTTGTGTGTGTGTGTGTGTGCGCGCACGCACTGGGTTTCATACATGAAAAATGGTATGTCTGTAAAAATTCTATGACCCCCCCCCCCCTAAAAAAAAAAAAACACCCTTTGCTCACACTATTCTGCTTGTGTCTTGGTCAGGTGATCGTGGCTCAGCTTAGGGACAGGAGGAGGAGGTGGTGGTTATCATGTGTGTGCGCGCACGGATGGGTTTCGCACATGAAAAATGGTAAGTCTGTATTAAAGTTTCTGCTATAGAAGGACTACAGAAAAATAGTTCAAATGTTTTCTATTAGGAGGTAATTTTTCATCTTCTGTTTAAGATCTTTGTCAGCACTCTGCAATTGAAAAAGTACTACAAAGTAGGTGAAAAAGTACTGTCAAAATTATTCTGAGTATTTCCTTGTTTGCTGGAGGCTTAAAAGGCATTTTACTAATAAGCTGTAAGAAAACAGGAGAAACTTAAGAGAAAAATGGAAATAAGTCGGGCCTATAGCATTGAGGAATGAGGTGCCCCAGAGCCTGGATAAGAACTTCTTGCAAGGCATTGCAGGAACCAATAGAGAGAATAGGGGCATGTCCTGACATTTGGTGTTGTTTCACTCAATAGTAGCAGAATAGCATTAATAGAACCGCACAACACCATTATGCGTGCCTTGCAAAAGCTCACATGTCCGCCAAAACCAGTTGGCATGCAGTCAGGGCAAAGATATGGATCCATAAAAAGACGGGAAGTGCTCATACCACTGAATGAATCTATGTCAAGTTAGGCGAG
The DNA here is from genome assembly GCF_040937935.1 of Hyperolius riggenbachi. Classification (NCBI taxonomy): domain Eukaryota; kingdom Metazoa; phylum Chordata; class Amphibia; order Anura; family Hyperoliidae; genus Hyperolius; species Hyperolius riggenbachi. Next base: position 120,817,649 of record NC_090653.1, on the reverse strand, counting down.
ACCTCTCTTTTATATATTGCATAGCCCTGCACTTTATGTCTGTTACTAGCTAATGGATTGAAGATCTTTGAATGATAGTGAATACATCACATATTGATATTACTGACATTGCTGCCATGATACATGTTCAAGTATTAAAGCTGGAACAGCACATAATAAAGCCTGTGCATAAATCTTGTGGACATGTGATATGCATTAAAGTTGCCTACCCTTCACTATCATATTGATGATGCATTGAGAGACTTCAAGAGATATCAATATTCAAGATTGTGGATAAGAATGCTTTTGAGCAGGTCTAAGAAGTCATAGGATGTCTGCCTCTGGTGAGTGAACTTCAATTAACCATTTTTTAATTACAAATAATATTCCTATGTTTTATTAGATGTGAACCATGGTGGCACCAAAAAAGGAAACCACAGCTGCACAATTAAAGCTGAATTATGGCAAAAACCTTTTGTTTTAAGAAGGCAAAATTACATTTCTCTTTGCCTTTTGATAAAGGACTTTTTGTTCTCTTTTAGCCCTTTATACCTTCCAGGTGGTTTGGGGCCACCACGAGCTGTCTGGGTATTTTTTTTTTTTCTTTTTTTGTGATATTTTTGTGCGTTTAGGATCCTTGAACCTACACTCTTGGACAGATCAACAAGCTGGATAGGAAAAAGTCTTGTGTATTATTTAAACTGAGATGTGAAACCAATTGTTGAGTACAATTCAATATAGTGATTATGCTGCAAGTACATTTCTCTCTTGTTGGGTTTTGGAAGAACGTGCAAGAGCAGCTCCACCTAGAGTCCAAAAGAGGAAGGACAGAAAGCTTTGAATGTGAAATTGTTACAACATGCAAAAAAACTGGCCAAAATGGAAGGAGGTACAACAGACTTCTGCAGCTCGGGGGAAGAATCACAGAGGATGCAGGAAGGAAGGAAATGGAAGCGGGAAAAGATGCGGACTCTTGTAGGCTAGAGTTCACCGAGTGCAGCGGGTTCCTGGATTGGACAGACTAATTTGTCTACCTCAGACTGTAGTATTTTTGTGAGCATCAGAATACATAAATAACTGCAATACAAGGAGAAAAATTCACATTTTAAAAATATACATTTAGTGCTTTGCTATAATCAGTTTTTAAATAAATTATTTTAGAACAAATATGAACTATGTAATTTCATGTTGTTATTTACCCACTAAATATGTAGTCAATATTCTGAAGAACGGGATTTATATAATGAACTCTTCAAAACGAGCACATGAAAGCCTTGTCCTCGACAACTTCCCCCCAAAGATCTGTATAAAAAGCTGGTTTTATCTACTAGTATGCATTCCAATATCACCCTCCTTAGGGCCTGTTTCCACAACACGCAGTATGGATGCAGAAAAACTGACTCCAATTAATGCCTATGGGAAAATCTGCATCAGAAAAAATGCGTTTAGTGGAAACAGGCCCAAAGGCATTCATTGGAGTCAGTTTTTCTGCATCCAATCTGCGTGTAGTGGAAACAGGCCCTTACTGGATTAGTATACAGTATGTGCAAGTGGATATAATAAGTATTACTTCTGATGAATTCTCCATTGATCCAGCTGAGTCTGTGTTTGCCAATGTTTAAATGACACCCAAAGTGAGAGGAAGGGCTGGTGCACACTACAAGAGCTTTTTAACCCCCTTGGCGGTCTGATTCTTTCTGGATTTTAGGGTCTAAAAGAGGTGCAATTTTTGGTATGCTTTTAGACCCTAAAGTCTGGGGAAAAAAAAAAAAAAAAAAAATCAGGGCTGTGGAGTCGGTACAAAAATCATCCGACTCCTCGCCACTCCAAGCACCCAAAATTGCTCCGACTCCCCGGTCTAATACTTACCAGGGCAGTGGATTTTGTACAACAATCATCCAACTCCGACTCTAGACTCCGACTCCTCAGTTTCTGAAACCACCGACTCCGACTCCAGGCACCCAAATTGCTTTAACTCCTGGACTCAGACTCCACAGCCCTGAAAAAAAAAAATCACACCGCAGAAAGATCTGTGGCAGCCACAGCACTCACTCACCTCTCTGGGATCCAGCGCAGTTCTCCCTCCGTCCTCTGGGTGGCGCTGCAACACTTATAGTGAGATTGCCGGCTGTCGTCATGATGACAGCGAGCGAGCTCACCAGGGAGAAGCAGAGCCTCGGAGGAGAGGAAGAAGAACGGTGGCCAACGTCAGGATCCCCCGGGAGGTGAGTAAAAATGCCAGCTGTACGCATTGCTCTGCATAGACCTCCCGGCCGGCTACCACAAGTTCAGCTCGGGATAACCACTCCTAGCTTGTTTTTTCCACCCCGAGCTGGACTCCTGATAACCGCTAAGGAGGTTAAACGCCAGAGATTTTAAAAGCTCTTGCTAATGCAATGCTATGGGGATTTTTACAAAATCGCATCGCTCCAGTGTGCACACACACATATAGGATAACATTAGCAGGAGCTTTTAAAATCACAATGCACTCACAAAAGCTCTTCTGGTGTGCACCAGCCCGAATATGGAGACTGCCATGTTTATTTCCTTTTTAAACAATACAAGTTGTCTGGCTGTTCTGTTGAGGTTTTATGCGTCAGTAGTGTTTGAATCCCACACAAGCTTGCTGCAAAAGCAGTCAAACATCTGATCTGCATGCTTGTTCAAGGTCTACGACTAAAAGTATTAGAAGCAAAGAATTAGCAGGACAGCCAGGCAGTCTGCATAGTTTAAAAGGAAATAAACATCAGCTTCCATATTCCATTTATCTTTAATCATTCAGCTGTCAACTTTATGATAAGGAGCTGCAGGGTTCAAATGGCATTTTAGAAAAAAGTTGAATGCTAGGGGAATTTTAGCTCCTCGATGGTGATGATGCTTACGTGAACCTCTGAGAATTCTAAAAATGTATCTTAAAATGTTAATAAACATTATATTTTGGCACCATCAGAACTGTGAAGCCCAAGAAGTTGTTTACATGAGTGTCTAATCCAATGGATAAGGGGCCAATGCAAGAAAGCTAGAGCCACCATGTTCCCCAAGCATCAGTACACACATCACTACAAATAACCATTCCCAATCATTAAGGTGACCTTAATTTGTACAAATACAACACTTCACAAACTAAAGAACAACATTTATTTTGCAAGGGAAAAAAAGAGAGGGGACAAGCAGGAGTTAGATGTGGCGGTAAATGGTAATAGTGATCGGGCATTAATACGTAGCTGGTAGATAATACAGGCACAGAGAGCTGCTCGAGGTCACCAATCCACGATGGTCAACACATAGATGTAATAAAAATTCTCAGCGCTGCAATGAATTTCCCATACTATGATAAGGGTTTCCTGCAGCCACCCAGTGCTCAAACAATGCATAAAGTGGCCACCACCACAAAGATAAAAACTGGGATAAGCGGTTCCCAAATAAAAATCATTTCATTTTCACAAGCTTAAAAACAGTTGAAATTAAATAACTTTAATCCTTATTGCGCATCCTTGCAAACAGGACCATCACACATATACTGTATCTGCATGTATTGCACTGCGTGGCTGCAGGAAACAGTGTGGGAAATCCATTGCAGCGCTGAGGATTTTGATTTCATCAGTGACTGGGCATGGTTTTACAGTAAGGGTCCTTTTACACTTAGGGCCTGTTTCCACTACACGCAGATTGGATGCAGAAAAACTGACTCCAATGAATGCCTATGGACCTGTTTCCACTAAACTCGATTTTTCTGATGCAGATTTTCCCATAGGCATTCATTGGAGTCAGTTTTTCTGCATCCATTCTGCGTGTAGTGGAAACAGGCCCTAAATCAGCTGCTCTCAGTTAAAACGGAAAGAAACGGATTTTCAAAGTAATGCCTATGTTTTCCTATGGCACCTTTCCCACTTAACGCGTTTTAGCTGAAATCTTTTTCACAATGCACTGCTACGGGAAAACCGCATACCAACGTGCACTAACCACTAACGCACACCAACTGATTAAAGAGAACCCGAGGTGGGGTTCTCACAACATGTGATTTATGGGTCCTGGCTGAGTGCAGGGGGGATTTAGGGGGGATCTGATTAGCAACAGAGGCTGGGCTCGATAGGCAGAGCCAGCCTCTGTATGGGGATTTTGTCGTGAGAACCCTGCCTCGGGTTCTCTTTAAATGGGCCCTATGCCTGATTGCCAGCGACTATCAGGAACTGAGGAACAGCCATAGAAAAGCTGAAAAGACATCTGAAACTATCAGGAACTATTATTTTTCACGACCTAAACTGAAAGTGTATATGTTCTGTATGAGTGCTGGTGCACACCAGAGCGGTTATGGAGCGTTTTTTAAAACGCTTGCAGGGGGCAAATCACTTGGCTAATGAAAGTGATTGGTATGGTGCACACCAGAGCGGGTCGTTTTTTCCACAAACGCAAACTCGGGGGCTGCAGCATTTTTTAGATTTCTGAGGCGTTTCAGCCTCAATGTTAAAGTATAGGAAAGTGGAAAAACGCTTTGAAAAACGCTAGATCAGAGCGGTTTTCCAGGCGTTTTTGTTACAGAAGCTGTTCAGTAACAGCTTTACTGTAACAATATTTGAAATGTGCTGCACAAAAAAGCTCCAAAAAACGCTAGGCATGTTTAGAAAACATGCCTAGAATCGTTCGGAAATCTGCTTCAAAAACCTCTAGCATTTTGCAGACCTGCTAGAGGTTTCTGGTGTGCACTGGGCCTGAAACAGATCTTTTTATTACATGCCTACTGGATGGCTTCAGGTCAACGAGATGTTGATAACTGCAGCTTGTATGCAAATTTAAAGCAAATTGTATGCAGCCTGGAATTCAGCCAATAAAGGCCATTAGGAAGAGCATTTGATTGCTGCAGTTCCACGTTGCATACAATTTGCATTACATGTACATAGAAGAGATCATTATTACAACCTTAGTGACCAAATCTGGAAAGGTTTTCGTTTAGCTGAGGCGTATCTATTACATCTTCAAAAAACGTACTTCTTTTAATTTCTGAAGTTATTAAAAACTGCATGCAAGCCGGAATTATAAACATCTGATTGATCATTTCTGCTCACTGGCACGGACAATATCGGCACTATCTGCAGACACCAAAACTCACCTATACTCTTACCTGCACTAAACGGGAACTCTATACTTGGTTTTAAAGTTACATAGAAAGCTAATGTTAATTAAAACACACCTGAACTAAGAGTGATATGGAGGCTGACATATTTATTTCCTTTTAAAGGGACACTTAAGCCAGAAAAAAAAAAAATTAAAGAGTTTTACTCACCTTGGGCTTCTACCAGCCCCGTGCAGCAGTCCTGTGCCCTCGCAGCCACTCACTAATCCTCTGGTCCCCCGGTGCCAGCTAGTTTCGTTTTTGCCGACAGCCCCGACAGGACTGGCCACGCGTAGCTTTCTCCGCATTCCCGACTGCAATTAGCGCTGTTGCGAGTCGCAACACGTACTAAGATACGCGTTGCCGCATTAACAACGCATAGATATGCTGCAACACATATTTTTGTACGCGTTGTGACCCACAATAGCGCTAATTACCAGGGCTGTGGAGTCGGAGTCGTGGCAATTTTGGGTGCCTGGAGTCGGAGAAAAAATGCACCGACTCCTAATGAATTTAAACTGTAATTAAATTAGAAAATATGATAAGATGTTCTATTTCTCAGATAATAGTCATCATAAATAATTTATACATACAGTAATAGCTGTGCTTAGTCTACAAAAATGATATAAACCAATCAAAATTAGTTACTTGTGCTGCTTCAATAAAGCAGTCCCCGTATTTTTAAAGTCAGATATACACATCTGATTGTGACTGTATATATGATGTGTACACAGGATTCTCTTATATATACTACGTAACATCTATGTTGTAAGCATAAAGCCTTATGTGTAGTCGTGTCACTAATAGAGATGGTCAATGAGATGGAAATAATTCTGCGTTGATTCTGATTTATGCAAATGTACACACTCTCTTTGCTCATAAAATCAAATAATTTGATTTGTTCTTAAAATTTGGTTTGGTGACTACAAATTAAATGGTACCTGAGAAGGATGAAAAGAAAAGTTTTATACATACCTGAGGCTTCTTCCAGCCCCCCTTCAGGCTAATCAGTCCCTTGCTGTCCACCTCCACCACCTGGATCTTCTGCTATGAGTAATTCAGACCACAGTACTCACTACTGCAGCGATCGTTTATGGGAGGGGGGTGGACTAATTGGCCAAAAGGGAACATGTTCCCTTCCACCAATTAGTATTGCAGCTGACAGTGCCGGAGGGTACACTCTAAAGAGCACCCGACCGTGCACAGCAGGGCTGCAGCCAGGTCAGTATATCTACGTCGCTGTGGCTTGGAGGATGCCACAGCTGACGTAGATATACTGTAGTGGAGGGGAATGTGGTTAAAGGGGCATCTATAAGTTATACATTCTGTGTTTGGGAGGCCAGTGAATAAGCCTCGGAGGGCTCTTGTCGGATTCCATGTGTGCGACCGAGCTCCTCTTCATGCACGAGCATGGCCGTACTGAGTCTGTGCAGTAAGCTGGACAAGCAGTTCCATGCTACTGCAGAGGCTTACCCGCATTTGTGGATGAAGAGGAGCATGGTTGCTATGTGCAGGAGGGTTCCGGGCAGTGGCGGAGGACCAGGAAGCCTCTGGAGGATTCAAAGGCTTCCTTCTCCTTAGGTTTTTGATTTTTGTCCCGAAATTCACCTCAAGTTCTTTTTAAGCTACTTATTCAACATTGTTTATCAGGTATGCAAACTACTTGGCAGTGGACATCAACCAATTCTGTAATGCCACAAGTAACATACCACTGGAGCACCACGTCAGTAACTACGGGTACCTTTCAGGGCACAATGGAAATGTCAGCAGACTAATACATTTCAGCATGCTTATTAAATTGCTCATAATGCACCTAGCATCATGAAAATGTAGAGAAAATGGTAAAGTCCACAATTTAATTTACTGACAGCTCAAAGTCAGCAGAGGTTAATTTCTAAAATGCCAGACAACGCATTACATCTACTTTCACTTAGGAGGAAAAATAAAATTGGAGTCTGTGTATGACAGAGCTGATGCCTCTCTATATATCCTTCACACATGAGCTGGTATTCAGAGTAGTGGAAAGAGGGCTCGGCTACTCCCCCAGCATAACAGATTCATTTATCAAACGGTGTATATGAAGCGGACCAGCGGCAGCATTTTACCAGCACCTTGAAATACAAGCTATTTTGGATATCATGTATCTCCTTCGCGGAAGAAAGTACACATCTTCTTTGTTTTAGTGAATTATAAAATGACCTTGTGACAAACATTGCCACATTGGTCACTAACACTAAAGCTGTACTGTACCAGACAATTTGTTCACCATGGAAATTTGGGTGCCGCAAATGGCACCCATGTTAAAACACGGAAATACCGGCTACAAATGGGGAAAAAAAAAATAAAACGGACACCAGGGGCACCCAAGCTAAATAGTGATGGAGTTCATAGCCCTTCCCTGGAAAAGATAGAAAGCTAAAAGGGGGGGGGGGGAGGAGATTTTCTTCTGTATAGTGAAACTATGCAGGGACAGAGGCAAGCGTAAGATTGTGATTGGTTATATAGCCGCTCGCTGGGACCAGTAATGCACTAGAGTTTGACTTCACTGTAGCCGGACTCTGGGCTTCTTGATAACCGGGCTCCTGCTTGGCTGGTTAATTAGTGGGTTTAGTGCTAGAAATTAAAGGGGGTGATTACTGTTAGGAGTAAGTGGGATTGGTTAGTGTTAGGCATAGCTAGGAGAGCGCAGGTGTGAGAATTACACGCTAAGCTGGAAGGAGGACGCGTCAGATTCAGTAAGTGAGACGTGGAATACAGCTTTGTGACTCTCTCCAAGGTGCTGAACTACTTTGGATGTCATTATCCGAGTTTCCGAAAAAGAAAACCTGGGTTCAAATGGCAACACTAGCAATGAGCCTGCCTTGTGAATTTTACCCCCCTTTTAAGATAAGGACATAAATCCCAATATGCACCATAGAAGAGGTTAACAGCTGCATTTTGAATTCAAAGCACATCTGGCCCAAGAGACAGGTATCCAGTTCACCACGTTTCTACTGTATTTGAATTATATTTGCTTATCAACCTGAGTACCTTGCTCAGTGTGGAGATTGGTTGGGCTTTAACTAGTTTTGAATAAACATAAAACCTGGCGCTCCTCACTACCTCCTTGCTTTCCTCTCTCCTATATCAATCTGGTTCGCTTACTGCATAAAAAGTGTGTGTAACACTCACAAAAATATTAAAAACATAAAAGCAGAGCGATCAACAGTAACAAGAACTGCAACACTAATGCTGCTAAGTAATCAATGTCCTCTTTGGAGTAAGCCTAATGCTGTCCAAACAAAGTTCATCCACATTTGAGAAGTATAGGCTCTTCACTGTAAAACTTCCTCCAAAGAAATTGATAAATTTCTGTCACAGCGCTTATCACTATACGCTCACCAGATCGGTTGGCCAATCTTTTCAGATCAGCAGTCAGCGTTTTTGGCCTTGCCAGCAAGAGATTCCTCCGATCACTTCACCAGCCTCTCCAGGCATCCGACCATAAGCTCAGAATAAAACAAGGGAAATGCAATAGTGTGATACCATTTGGATAGAGCTTAATATTATCACCAGTGCACCCCTTTTCCAAAACAGTGCCACCAACGTGCTTCCACCATAAACAGATACACAAGGCGCTCACCAGATGCACTGGCCGACCCGCAACAGACCAGCAATATAGCGTGTTGTTATAACTTCAGTTTTTGGGATAAAGGACATCCTAGGACTCAAACAAAGCCGACCATAGCATAATTCCGTTTGATTTTAATAAGTAATAAAAGTAGTGCACTTACAAATTTGCAGTAAAACATGCGCATATAAAAACACGTAGCACAGGATCCTCCAGCGTCTCCTCAGCTCCTTAGGCTCCGCCCTACTAGTTTCGTCCAATGACTCATCAGGGGCTCATGACTCATATGCGCATGTTTTACTGCAAATTTGTAAGTGCACTACTTTTATTACTTATTAAAATCAAACGGAATTATGCTATGGTCGGCTTTGTTTGAGTCCTAGGATGTCCTTTATCCCAAAAACTGAAGTTATAACAACACGCTATATTGCTGGTCTGTTGCGGGTCGGCCAGTGCATCTGGTGAGCGCCTTGTGTATCTGTTTATGGTGGAAGCACGTTGGTGGCACTGTTTTGGAAAAGGGGTGCACTGGTGATAATATTAAGCTCTATCCAAATGGTATCACACTATTGCATTTCCCTTGTTTTATTCTGAGCTTATGGTCGGATGCCTGGAGAGGCTGGTGAAGTGATCGGAGGAATCTCTTGCTGGCAAGGCCAAAAACGCTGACTGCTGATCTGAAAAGATTGGCCAACCGATCTGGTGAGCGTATAGTGATAAGCGCTGTGACAGAAATGTATCAATTTCTTTGGAGGAAGTTTTACAGTGAAGAGCCTATACTTATCAAATGTGGATGAACTTTGTTTGGACAGCATTAGGCTTACGCCAAAGAGGACATTGATTACTTAGCAGCATTAGTGTTGCAGTTCTTGTTAATGTTGATCGCTCTGCTTTTATGTTTTTAACTAGTTTTGACCCGTTTATCTGACGGGAAATTGCATGATGTGTACCAACCATAACACTAACCTTCATACCCCTGCATACCAGTACATCTAACACTAAAGCCTGGTAAATACATCCAATTCTGATTGGTCAATTTACCACTTCCATGTAAATATGAGACTTTACCTACACACTCTGTTCATAGCATTAAAAACATGGTGGCCCTCACACCACACGGAGGTGGTAAAAATGGCCAGTGATTGTCAAAACAAATTTGTATGTGTATGTATATGTGTATGCACACCCTAACCCTTCTAAAATCGCTACACCTACAGTAACCTTTCTACTACTGCTACTCCTTGCCACTACACCTTCACTACCCTAACTGGTGATAATTCTAACACAAACTTTCCTACTCCTGCACCTAACGCTACCCTTCCTTCTCCTATTTCCTGATGATAGATGTCCACTTGCTGATCGTATGACCAATTCACAGTTACGTCCTGGAAGTAATACCGCTGTGGTACTGCTTAGGAGTCTTTACTAATCTATTGCCGAATGCTATGAATCTAAGCACCCCGTTGCAGACTATAGTAGTGCAGAGAACTCCACCTGCACCAAAAGTGAGCGCATCCTGACCTACCTCCTAAGTGTGCATAACCCTAGCAAATAAATAACCCATCACCTACTGAAAATAAACAATGGGGCAGTTATCTGGTAGTGCAAGGTACATTTGGGAGACGTGAACCTAACTTATAGGCACCAAGAGTAGTGTAGATGAACTTACAACTAATCTAGGCTAAAACACTTAACTTGGGTACTGATCGATAATACAAATATTGTTTCCATTTAAGGCATTAACAGAGGGACACTTCACTGATCAAAGAAAAAGCGGTTTTCTAGCTAGGCAAACCCCATAAACTCGTGGTTTCCATCATTTTTTTTACGTCATAAAACTTCAAATGTCCGTGATACAGAGCAATATAAGTTGCAAATAACCATCATTGCAGTATTAAGCAGTAGATATATAAACAGAACTTCTTATGTACCGTATTTTTCGGACTATAAGACGCTACTGACCATAAGACGCTCCTAGGTTTAGAGGACAAAACTGGGGGAAAAAAATATATATACTAAACCTGGTGCATGCATGGTGAAGGGGCATCTTGTGGGTTATGCCCTCCTTGTACCTCTTGCATTTCCCTGTGTCCCCGTGTGGCTGGCTTTGTCCTCCTTGTATCTTCCTCTATGTCCCTTTGTGTCCTCTTTTGCATAGCAACAGTACAGGGAGTCCCCGACATTGCAGCGGGTTGGAGGTTTGTACTGGCAGGCATTCACAAGTCAGGAACTCCCTGCATATAGACTATAAGGTACAGCGACTTTTTCCCCACTTTTGGGGGAGAAAAAGTGAGTCTTATAATCCAAAAAATACAGTACATTATGCAGTGCATGGCCCTTGGCAGCAGGGGTGCACCACTGATGTTACTCCCTGGCGTCAGATTGCTAAGGAAAAGTTCAGCCAGGAGAATGAAAAGGACAGCTAAAAAGACAATACAGGCTCATAGATCCCTTTTCCACAAGCTTCAAAAGAAAAAAAGAAGAAGATTGCAGCTGTTTTGATAATTGCAACAGTACCACGATTAACATGGAAATCACGGTGCCGTTTTTCCACTAGCGCAATTTGTTTTTTCTCAAATATCTGGCCTATGTGATTTTTGGTGCGGCTGCACTCGTACCCGACAGATAGCGGCATAATTGTGGTGCAATTGTGGCAATGGAAAAAAGCATCAAATAACTCTTGACAGAGAAACTCTTGCCAAGTAAAAATCATGCCTTGGTAGTCTCCACACATACCGTATTTTTCGGACTATAAGACGCACTTTTTCTCCCCCAAAAGTGGGGAAAAAAAGTTGCTGCGTCTTATAGTCCGAATGTAACATGTTATAGTCCTACCTCCCCTGGTGCTGGTTTCCGTCAGTTGTACATGGAGTAGCAGGCGGCAGCAGCGCGATCCAGAGTGTTAAGTGGCTTAGCAGCAGCCACTGTAATTATGCAAATTGCTGGTCCTTTGATCCAAAGCTTCTTAGCGGGCCCCGCAGCAGCGCGATCCATAATGTTTCTATGCGGCATAGAAGCCGCTGATATCCCCAATGCTGGTCCTTTAATCTTACATTCTTTATATGTCCCGCAGCAGCGCGATCCGTAATGTTTCTATGCGGCATAGGAGAAGCCGCCGATATCCCCAATGCCAGTCTGTCCCGCAGCAGCGCGATCTGTAATGGTTGTATGCGGCCGTTTTTCCCAATGCTGGTGCTTTGATCTCGCCCAGCATCAGTGCAATCCCGGTGTATTCAGCCGCTATAGCGCAGGGTCCTTAGAGGCTTCCGTACTACATTGTTTATGTGCGCACCCCATGACCCGGCGCACGTGCGCCTCAGGTCATGAGAGGGTGCAAGTAGACAGGGCAGTACGGAAGCCTCTGGAGGACCCTGCGCTATAGCGGCTGAATACACCGGGATTGCACTAATGCTGGGCGAGATCAAAGCACCAGCATTGGGAAAAACGGCCGCATACAACCATTACAGATCGCGCTGCTGCGGGACAGACTGGCATTGGGGATATCGGCGGCTTCTCCTATGCCGCATAGAAACATTACGGATCGCGCTGCTGCGGGACATATAAAGAATGTAAGATTAAAGGACCAGCATTGGGGATATCAGCAGCTTCAACTATGCCACATTGTGGAACATGCTCCTGCGGTGCAAGAAGGGGAGATTAAGATCAAAGGACCAGTAATCTGCATATTTACAGCGGCTGCTGCTAAGCCACTTTGAAACATTGTGGATCACATGGTGCTGCTGCTGCCGCCCCACTGTGCATCTCATTAAGATCAATTGCACAGCATGGACACCCAGGCTGGTGAGATATAATTTAATGTAATGTTATTGGTTAGTTAGTGTAGCTGAGGAAAAGGGGGAGGAGGTTGTGTAGTGTAGCAGGGAGGGGGAGGAGGAGGGAGCAGGGGTTTGTGTAGTGCAGTGTAGCTGGGGTGGGGGGCAGCAGGGGCACTGAAGTGTAGTTTAGTTTGTGGGGGCAGCACTGGTTAATGTAGCTAGGCAGTATAACAGACAGAAACATCTAGGGGGGGGGGGGGAGGGGGGGAGGAAAGGTCCATAAGACACTCCTGGACCATGGATGCACCCAGGTTTAGTATGTATTTTTTTCCCCTGGTTTTTGTCCTCTAAACCTAGGTGCGTCTTATGGTCCGGAGCGTCTTATAGTCCGAAAAATACGGTATCTGCTTATTGCTAAATTAGAGAAAAGGCAACATTTAGCCTATGCTCTAGGTTTTCTGCTATTCTGGCTTGGGCTGTAATTAGTTTGGAAAAAAAAATCTCAATTGATTATCTAACAATCCACTCTATGAGATGTTATAATTTATAAATCCTGTTAAGTCAAGAACCTTCCAATGTTACCAAAGGAAAAAAAAAATCCCAAAACAGCAGAAAGACTAAAGTGAATGTAAAGCGAAAACAAAAAACAGATTCTTATGTATGGAGAGGGAAGGCTCTGGGTCCTATAGAGCCTTCTCGCTCCTCTCACGGTCCCCTCGTTCCAGTGGTGTCACCGCCAGTAGCAGTATCTGACCAATCAGACAAATACTACTCTGTGCCGCCGTGGGAGGCTTCAGAGGTCTTTAGGAGCCCAAGCACTTGTGCGGTCTCTTGCAAGCACAGTGCGAGACTTCTGGAGCCTCCCGCAGCAGCAGATCGTAACGGGGGTAATGGCGCTGGAATGAGAAGACCGTGAAAGGAACGGCAAGGCTCTATAGGTCCCAGAACCTTCCCTCTCCTTAGGTAAGTGTCTGTTTTTGATTTTTTCTTCAATTTACATTAGCTTTAAGAGAGTCAGTTCAAAGGGGTTCTTTGGACTGTTTCAATAAACAAAAACCGCCACCTACCTGGGGCTTTTATCGCCCACCTGCAGCTGAAATGTTCCACGCCGTCCTCCTCAGATACTCCGTTGCCCAACGCTGGTCCCATTGTAGTATTCGTATAAAAAGATGAATAATGCTTGCTCCCACGCACGTCTTTGGGAGCTTACTGTGCAGGCACAGTATGAAGATTTCTTGTACTACGCCTGCTCAGTAAGCTCCTGATGATGCGCGCAGCCGCAGACTAATCAGACGGCTGAGTAGACAGGGACCGGCAGCGGGGAACGGAGGATCGGAGGAGGACGGCGCAAGACATTTCAGCTGCAGGGGGCCGATAGAAGCCCCAGGTAAGTTGCAGTTTTTGTTTATTGAAACAGCCAACAGAACTCCTTTAAGAAAAATAGTTCCCCATAGCCAAGAATTGGTGGGAGAGATTATTGCAGAATAGGAAGTGCAGGAAGTGCACTGTGGCAAGATTGTTTTAACCACTTCACAACTGAGGGGTTTACCCCTTCAGCATCCAAGCAATTTTCCCCTTTCAGCTCCTTCCATTCATTTGCCAATAACTTTATCTCTACTTATCAGAATGAAATGTGTTAAATGTGTTTTTTTTATCACTAATTAGGCTTACTTTGGGTGGTACATTATGCCAAGAATTATTTTATTCTAAATGTTTTTTAATGGAAAAATAAGAAAAAAAATTGGAAAAAAATCCTTATTCTTCAGTTTTCGGCCATTATAATTTTTAAATAATGCATGCTACCGTAATTAAAATCCACGTAATTTATGTGCCCATTTGTACCAGTTATTACACCATTTAAATGATGTCCCTATCACAATGTCTGACGCCAATATTTTATTAGGAAATAAAGATGCATTTTTTTTCAGTTTTGCATCCATCATTAATAAAAAGCCCATAATTTATAAAGTAACAGTATTATACCGTCTTGACATACATATTAAAAAAGTTCAGTCCCTAAGAAAACTATTTATGCATTTTTTATAATTGTAAATTTATTTCATTGTATTTTTTTTACAAAAAAAATAAATGTTGGTAACTATTGGGGAGTGTGGGAGGTAAGGGGTTAATTTAAAATGTAAAAACAGGTCTTTGCATTTAAAAAAAAATACTTTTAAATGTAGTTTTACTATTTGGCCACAAGATGGCCTCAGTCTTTTTTTTTTTTATACGTCCTGTAAGCAAAATATGTATGCTTACTGGAAGTGTACTGAGGATGGGAAACTTTTATTTATTAGAATGATCGTGCAGCTTCTCATAAAAGGCGCCGATAATTGCTACGGGGACTTAGATCAATGATTAGGAATTGCTTTACCATTCATTGATCTCCTGGCGGGCAGATGGCAACATGAACGAGCGCACAAATAAGCGGGAGCACTTACAGCAGTGGTAGCAGCGGGAGTACGTATATTTACTCCCCTGGGCAGTTAGATGAAGTCTGCAGGGGAGTAGATATACTGTACTGAAGCTGTGAAGTGGTTATACCTACTTGAGTATATATTTATTTTATAACCAACTTTCTAATTTAGACAGGACATTCAAAACCATAACGCAGACTGATACGATAAGTAGTTTTTTTTCTTCAGATGTTTATTAAACAAAACAAACAAACAAACAAACAAACACAGAACACTTATATCGCGCTTTTCTCCTGTCGGACTCAAAGCGCCAGAGCTGCAGCCACTAGGACGCGCTCTATAGGTAGTAGTAGTGTTAGGGAGACTTGCCCAAGGTCTCCTGCTGAATAGGTGCTGGCTTACTGAACAGGCAGAGCCGAGATTTGAACCCTGGTCTCCTGTGTCAGAGGCAGAGCCCTTAAACCATTACACCAGCCAGCCACCATTAGTCAATGTTATATTTTGTCTGGCATTTTCTTTACAATTTCAGGTAGTCTGTAGAGAACAATTTTCCTGTACGACTTAAAAAGACAATAAAATTAATAGTCCGTATGAAGTACAGCAGTCTTCAATTAAAATAAAAGCAAGTACTTACTTATTTTCAAAAGTAACCGTTATGGAATCCTCATGGACATCTTTTACAAAGGCCTGAAAGAAGGGGGAAAAAAAGTGATGTTTAAGGGGACAAATTACATTTTACACAAATCATTATGGCACAGATACCATTATTATTCTATTACATTATTTTGAGGAAAACTGCTTCTGCTACTCTGAATGTAAAACACTACTTCCATGTTAAATGCCTTTATTTTGTCATGGAAAAAAAGACCTTTGAGAGGGAATGCAAGCTTAACTGTCTTGTTCTCATGAAACCAGGGGTGCCCAAACTTATTGGGTCAAGAGCCATATCTGTGTTCTTGAGAGTGTTAGGGGGCCAAACTAGCAAAATTAAACACATTTTTTTGCCGATTGCCGATTTTTCTAATATGGCTGTGACATTTTGTGAAACAACACATTACCACAGGAAATAGCCCATATACTGTGTTCCGAGACCAGGGCTGTGGAGTCGGTACAAAAATCCACAGACTCCGACTCCTCTAATTTGCATATTACAATCTTGTTGATTGAAAGTATGTAACATGAAATTCGTCTCTTAACTGCCAACCATTAGGAATTTTAAAAGGCAACTGAAGTAAGAAGGATATGTAGACTGTCATATTTATTCCCTTTAGTCATAGACTAAAACTAGTCCTTAGGGCCCTTTTCCACCAGCGCGTTTGCGCTGGCTGAATCGCAAAAACGCAAACCGCTAGCGATTTTACAATCGCTACGGTTTGCTTTTTAACATAGGAATCGCGGTAGGTCATTTCCACTACCGCGATTCGTTTTTGTCAGTAACGCGATCGCGCGGCAGAGCGATATTTGCCGCGATTTTGCTATGCAGTGCATAGCATAGCAAAATCGTGGCGGCGAACGTCGGGGAATCGCCGGTAATTGCGATTCAGCAATCGCTAGCGTTCAGCGTGAACGCTAGCGATTGCAAGTGGAAAAGGGCCCTTAGTAAGAGTACTTGAAAAAGGTATAGACCGGAACAAAGAACATCTATGGAAACATGTTAGAATTGATCTATCTGCCGAGCAATTAGGCATTGTTCTACTCAGCAGGAGATAAACAGAAGACAATGGACCAGAGATAATGACCATTCTCTACAGAAAATAATCTAATTATGCATTCTTATGCTGGGAATACACGGTTCGTTTTTGCCTTCGTTTAAACCTTCGATTCGTTCGGTAAACGAATCGAGTGTTGAAAACGTATGTGAAAATAGTCATAATCTCATTATAGTTTCGATTAATAGACCCCAAAAACGAACGACTAGTGATCGAACATGTTTGATATTATCTCTCTTTATCCATCTAATCGAGCCATTGGTAGGCTTGATGGCTGTTCAGATCGATTATATATTCGTTTATGCTAGTCCGTCCCTGTAAAAAGGGATTTTCGTTTCGTTTCTTTGCAGCCTTCGATCATTGGAAAAACGAAACCATCAGAATCGAAAAAAAAAACGAAACCGTGGGTGGTGATATTAACCGTATGACCGATTATTTCGGGATCGAAAAGGACAAAAGGCACAATCGAAACGAAGGTTTAAACGAAGGCAAAAACGAACCGTGTATTCCCAGCATAATGCTGGGCATACATGGTTAGATAGTTCTTATCAATAGAGCCGCTGATGGCTTGATTGATAAGATCCAACCTGTCCGATCCCCGCGGCGGATCGATACCGCGCTCAATCCCCGCTGGAAAAAACGAAGCACTGATAAGAAGCGCCCGCGGGGTCGAACGAGAATCGATCCGCGTGCACAAGTGGTGACGCACCGGCATCGAGCCGCTGGTTCGATACCGGAGCATAAACGAACCATGTATGCCCAGCATTACAGAAAATCAAACCGAAAAATCTAACAGAAGAATCTAACAAAAAATTGTATGGTGTATTCCCAGCATTAGAGACTGGTCATTATCTCTGGTGCATTGTCTTCTGGTTATCTCCTGCTGAGTAGAACAATGTCTAATGCTGGGAATACACGTTTCGTTTTTGCCTTCGTTTTAGCCTTCGTTTCGATTGTGCCTTTTGTCCTTTTCGTTCCCGAAATAATCGAACGTACGGTTAATATCACCACCCACGGTTTCGGTTTTTTTTTTCGATTCTGATGGTTTCGTTTTTCCAATGATCGAAGGCTGCAAAGAAACGAAACAAAAATCCCTTTTTACAGGGACGGACTAACATAAACGAACATATAATCGATCTGAACAGCCATCAAGCCTACCAATGGCTCGATTAGATGGATAAAGAGAGATAATATCAAACATGTTCGATCACTAGTCGTTCGTTTTTGGGGTCTATTAATCAAAACTATAATGAGATTATGACTAATTTTCACATACGTTTTCAACACTCGATTCGTTTACTGAACGAATCGAAGGCTAAAACGAAGGCAAAAACGAAACGTGTATTCCCAGCATAATTTCTAGGCAGATAGATGGTTAGATAGATAATTTCCAACATGTTGGAAATTATCTATCTGGCAGGTAAATCTAACAGAAAATTATATGGTGTGTACCTAGCAGTAGGCAGGGATTACACTCACCTAAAGGATTATTAGGAGCACCTGTTCAATTCTTCATTATCTAATCAACCTATCACATGGCAGTTGCTTCAATGCATTTAGGGGTGTGGTCCTGGTCAAGACAATCTCCTGAACTCCAAACTGAATGTCAGAATGGGAAAGAAAGGTGATTTAAGCAATTTTGAGCATGGCATGGTTGTTGGTGCCAGACAGGCTGGTCTGAGTATTTCACAATCTGCTCAGTTACTGTGTTTTACCTCACACAACCATTTCTAGGATTTACAAAGAATGGTGTGAAAAGGGAAAAACATCCAGTATACGGCAGTTCTGTGGGCAAAAAATGTCTTGTTGATGCTAGAGGTCAGAGGAGAATGGGCCAACTGATTCAAGCTGATAAAAGAGCAACGTTGACTGAAATAACCATTCGTTCCAACCGAGGTATGCAGCAAAGCATTTGTGAAGCCACAAAACGCATAACCTTGAGGTGGATGGGCTACAACAGCAGAAGACCCCACCGGGTACCACTCATCTCCACTACAAATAGGAAAAAGAAGCTACAATTTGCACGAGCTCACTAAAATTGGACAGTTGAAGACTGGAAAAATGTTGCCCAGTCTGATGAGTCTCGAGAGTCACAATTTGGCGTAAACAGAATGAGAACATGGCTCAACCATGCCTTGTTACCACTGTGCAGGCTGGTGGTGGTGGTATAATGGTGTGGGGGATGTTTTCTTGACACACTTTAGGCCCCTTAGTGCCAATTGGGCATTGTTTAAATGCCACGGGCTACCTGAGCATTGTTTCTGACCAAGTCCATCCCTTCATGACCGCCATGTACCCATCCTCTGATGGCTACTTCCAGCAGAATAATGCACCATGTCACAAAGCTCAAATCATTTCAAATTGGATTCTTGAACATGATAATGAGTTTACTGTACTAAAATGGCATCCACATTAAAGCGGACCCAAACCAAAAATTTTTTTAATTCAAAATATTTAGTTGCACCACTCTGACACATACAAATATAAATAAACACTCCTTCAAGCCTATGAGCATTTCAGTGCATGCTTTTCACCCTCCTCTTTGAATAACTAGGGTTATACAGGTGGCAGCCATTAGCAACTCCTCCTTTGATGGACACCATCTACTTTACCAGTTTGCCGGATTCTGTGCCGGCAATATGAAAGGAAGGGAGGGGTTTCTCCAATAAATGTAAAACATTTTATATTTGTCATCATGCAGCAGAAAAAAGGCTGCTATTTATTATTATAATTTAGAAAATAGATTTTATTTCTGAAATCTTGTATTTTTAGTTTGGGTCCGCTTTAAACAGATCTCAACCCAATAGAGCATCTTTGGGATGTAATGGAACGGGAGCTTCGTGCCCTGGATGTGCATCCCACAAATCTCCATCAACTGCAAGATGCTATCCTATCAATATGGGCCAACATTTTTAAAGAATGCTTTCAGCACCTTGTTGAATCAATGCCACGTAGAATTCAGGCAGTTCTGAAGGGAAAAGGGGTCAAACACTGTATTAGCATGGTGTTCCTATTAATCCTTTAGGCGAGTGTATATATGCAAGTTGAAGGCCCTAAGACCCTGAAAAGTTGGTGCAGTGAATTCCATTATAGTTTCTATCAACCTTGTGCTTCCCAGCTACATGGGTAGGATAGGGGGATTGGTGTGGGATAAAGACAAATGTTCAAATTACCGATCTCCTTTGTAATGTTCCCTCTCTGATTGCGCACACGGTTTCAGGTTTATTTGTGCTGAAGCCATAAACAAAGCTCTGCTGAGCAAAGGTCACTTTGGCACGCACTCTTCCCTGTGCTGCGCCTGACCTGGGTGCCGCCTTAGATACATCTATGGCTACACAGCCATATAAACAGTGCAAGCCAGACACGAATTTACTTCTCCCTCCTGAGTCGCTGTGACTCAGAGGGGAACAGCAATTAACAAACCAGTATTTCAGCAGCTGCAGGGAGAGAAGTAATTTGGCTCACCCTACACCCAACTGACCGGGCAGCCAAATCACATGTATGCCTGCTGAGCCCCAAAGATTGATGGGACTTCCAGCTATGGCAGCCCGTACATTCCTTCTTCCACCCCACGACTCCACTCATCCCTCATATGCCAGACACTCATCACCAGCTCACCAAGACTAGGCAGCTGTCAGGTGTGTAATGGGAAGGGTGTCTCTTGCCAAGGTTTAGTGGCTTTATCTGACCTTGGCCAGTACTGTAGTGACCCTGCCTTTTGGTCAGCCTTAAGGTGGCCACACACAATACAATACGATACAATACAATCTTATGGCAATTCGATAAAAACGAGCGCTTGTACATAAAAATCTACAGTTGTTTTTTCTTCTTTTATTTGTTCGAGAAATCTAACCAAATTTCCTTTTTTTGCCCTTAATATAAGTCCATCTGGAGTGGTGGATTTTTCTGATTTTTTTTTTTTTTATAACTGAATGGTGTAGGGTAGATTGTCAATGTCTTAGTTTTGCAAGCAAGGTTTTTTTCACAATTGGGGAAAAAAACTTAAAAGAAAATCTGTAATGAAAAAACGTCCCCTGGGGGGTACTCACCTCGGGTGGGGGAAGCCTCCGGATCCTATTGAGGCTTCCCCCGTCCTCCTTGGTCCCATGGCGGCGGCGGCAAAAATCCTCCCAGAGCGGCCACGATGTAAATATTTACCTCTGTGGCTCCAGTGCAGGCGCAGTATCCTCTCTTCCCACGGAGATAAGCGGAAATAACCGATCTCTGTCAGACCGCTCTACTGCGCAGACGCAAGTCGGCTATTTCCGCCTATCTCCGTCAGAAGAGCCACAACATCACCCCCGCTGGAGCCGGAAAAGGTAAATATTGCACAGGACGACAAATTGTTGCCTGTGCGTTCTGTGGGCTGCAACGAGAACGCCGTGGGACACAGGAGGATGGGGGAAGCCTCGATAGGGTCCAGAGGCTTCCCCCACCCGAGGTGAGTATCCCCCAGGGGAACTTTTTTCAGTACAGGTTTTCTTTAAAAACGTGTGTGGTACAGTGGTCAGATCTGTCAAATATTTGAATCAATCAGAAACATGAATTGTTGAAAAGAAATGTAAAAAAAAAAAAAAAAAAAAAAGTATGGTTTGTGGCCTTCAGTGCCATATACGTACCCAGAAAAACTATGCTACTTTAATGCAGAACTGTATGCACATAACTATAATTTTGTAAATTTTCGGTAACTGAATAAAAATGTTGGTTCTATTGACATTAGGTATACTTAACAAAAAAAAAAAAAAAGGTTTGTGCACCAGCACAGTCCTACACCAATGTGACAATGCCACAAGGGAACCACAATTCCCAGAATGCCAGGTGCCATGTAGCTGACGAGACTCTGAAGCCACTTTAAAAAGCAGTTTTTTTCTTATTTAATTTAAGGATCATTGCCAGACCTAAAACACCGCCATCCCGCGGCAGAATGAGGGATTTTTTTTTTAACTCTCAAATCCTACGGCAAAAATCCTCAACTTTCAACGCCGTGGATTTTGCTGCCCGGGGAGGCAGAGCTTACCGCTGTAGCTCTGCCTCCATTCGCGCCAATCCACAGTGGATCTCCACCCCTCTCAGTGAAAAAAGACTGAGAGGGGCGGGGGAGAGGCAGCGATTAGCGGGGGATTGATGCGAGGAGAGGCAGAGCTACGGCAGAGCGCTACCCGGTTTTTGACCCGGGGATTTGGGGGTTAGAAGACCCTCATTCGGCCGCAGGAATGTGGCGTTTTAGGTCTGGCATTGATCCTTAAACTAAATAAGAGGTAAAAACTGCTTTTTAAATTGGCTTCATTCTCTCTTTAAAGATCATTAGAAAGTGATTTATTCATATTAAGTCATTAGGGATTCAATGCTGGACCGCTTCCCAGAGCAGAAGGCAGTGGACCAATAGCATGTAGATTGGACCTCATGCTACCCTATAGTAAAGCATGGACCTGTTCTCCTCCTCCCGTGTTTAGGTTTGTACACTACATTTCTGAAATGCTTATAGCTGACATGCACAGAGGATTGGGAATTAACAATGACGTCATTGAAAAAAGTCCTCACATTGCGTATCTCATTATGAGACTTTAATAAAAATTATTTGGAGATGGTACCTGACACCAGCAAAAATTGCCAAATTTGATTCCAAGGTTTCTCCTCTGTGTTGGAGAGAATGTGGCCTAACAGGATCCTTAGAACATATATTTTGGAAATGCCCCAAGTTAGGAAATCTCTGGAAAGAGGTGGAGAACTTTTTGAGTCAATTGCCGATGAGTCTGACAAATATTACATCACTCATGGACATGTTACATATAGGAACCATGGACTTGCCCCCAAAGGAGAGAATGATATATAATCATATCTTTTTAGCTATTAGAATTTCAATAGCAGATAACTGGAAAACAAAATATTCACCGAAATTTGAAAGACATCTTAAAAAAGGTAGATTTCAACCTTCAAGCTGAGAAGACCTGGGCTATTAAGTCGGGTAACATGAATTCTTTCCTGGCTAGGGGAAGTCTATGGCCTACAGTCTATCCTAATACTAGGCTCTTGGGAACTTAATTGAAGTTGTGGTACAAATTCTCTCACAAAGAGACCAATTATATTTTATGTTAGATTTACTCTACTTGATAATTTTCATATCAGTACTAAGAAGAGTATTGCATTTTCAGCTTAATACAAAAATACACTGAGTAAACAAGTACACTGTAGAACAGACTAGATTAGTGTTAGTTTAGTGTACCCTTAGCTTCAGTTTAGTTTTAACTGAGTTAGTTTAAAGACCTTATATATTGGGAAGTTATCCACAGAAATATTTGATAACCAAAGTATTTTTAGTATGTTTATAAGAATAAGACATATCTTAAGCTGGAAGAGTCCTCTGGGAGCTTAGTAAGGTGGTACCGGTCCCCAGCTGCCCAGCAGGTCCTGCTCCGGATAAATGCAAACTTATATATATATATATATATATATATACAGACATGTATTTTATCAAGGAAATACTCCTTATCTATATTGTTGTGACCACTTGTATACAATCTTATAATGTACAATATATTACAATGTCAAAGTCATTGCATAAGTTTATGTATGTAGATGTAAACAACTGTTATGCCTAAAATGGGCACTGTTTATTTTGTAATATAAAATATATAAAAATATTGTGAAATAAATTTCTCAATAACTTGATCCCTGACCTGTCTTGTGTGTTCTTTGGGCTTCACGGTGTTGTTGCTCCCAATATTCTCTTAGACAACCTCTGAGGCCCTCACAGAGAAGCTGTATTTGTACTGACATTAGATTACACAGATGTGCACTCTATTTAGTCATTAGCACTCATCAGGCAATGTCTATAGGCAACTGACTGCACTCAGATCAAAGGGGGCCGAATAATTATGCACACACCACTTTGCAGTTATTTATTTGTAAAAAATGTTTGGAATCATGTATGATTTTCGTTCCACTTCTCATGTGTACACCACTTTGTGTTGGTCTTTCAGGCGGAATTCCAATAAAATTGATTCATGTTTGTGGCAGTAATATGACAAAATGTGGAAAACTTCAAGGGGCCCGAATACTTTTGCAACCCACTGTAAATGATGAGGAAGTGGGAAGAGGTTTTCGGTAAGGGGGCTGAATTTCTGATGTCCTCTAGGGATAGACTAACCCAGCTAAAATTCTTACACAATATATATTTCACCCTGAGCAGGCTACATTCTAATATAAGCACTAGGTGTAAGGCCAACATGGGATCCTACATCCATATGTTCTGGGCGTGCCCTGCTCTGGCTCAGTTCTAGGATGAGATTGAGCAGGTGATTGGTCATGTATTGGACCCCCCCCTTCAAGGTGGAACCTAAGATGGCAGTTAGATCTCTTTGAAGAAGGCAGCTTTAACAGAAATAAAAAGACCATGATATTTACACCAGGAAAGTCATATTGCTCCTCTGGAACCAAGTTGATGTGCCTACCAAAACTGAATGGGTAAATGTAGTAAATAAACTCCTAAAGACGAACTGTTGGGAAAATCTTAAAATTTAAAAACACATACAAATAAGAAGTACATATCTCCCAGAGTAAAATGAGCCATAAATTACTTTTCTCCTATAATGCTGTCACTTACAGTAAGTAGTAGAAATCTGTCATTACCGACAGATTTTGGACTAGCCCATTTTCACATAGGGGAGTTCTCAGGGTTTTCTTTATTTTTAAAAGCACTTAGTGAATGGCAGTTGCTCCGTCCAACTGCCAAAATGGTGTACAGCGAGCAGGGAGGCTGGCCAGCAACTTTGTATAAATCTTTTTCATGGAATGTCTTTATAAAGAATAAAGGCAATGTTGCAAATCCCTTATGGAGAGATGGACTAGCCCAAAACCTGTTGGTAATGTCAGATTTCTACTACCTACTGTAAATGACAGCAACATAGTAGAAAAGTAATTTATGGCTCATTTTATTCTTGGAGAAATGTACTTCTTATTTGTATGCGTTTCAAACTAAGATTTTCGTGACAGTTCCTCTTAATGTATAAAATGGCAAATAAAAGTAGAAACTGCTTTTTAAAGAGTAACTGTCAGGCTGCAGAAGCTAATTTAAACCTCTATTCTCCTGTGTTAAACAGTTTAGAAGGAAGCTCAAAAGCCATTAGTGAAGATAAACATTTCAGTTACCTTTGATGTGTGCTTATCTTAAAGTCTGTTATAGACCCATAAAGACGCAAGCCGCAGCTAAACTGCAAAGCATTCTGGGGCC